>NW_028132823.1:0-127899 GCF_964374135.1 Grampus griseus | reverse complement strand
GCCTTTGGTTAATTCCTCTTCCTGGTGGGAAATGAGAGTTAAATTTGCCCGTCCAGACACCTCCAGCTAGTCTCTCATTGGTTCTCCCTATTCCTGTTCATCTTCCGCAGAAATTGCAAACTGGGCCAAACAGGAGGTTAAAGGCACTGACTCTCCAAGTCGGGAGAGTGTTAGTAAAGCGTCTGGAATGTTGCACCCGAGTACCAGGGGACGAGAACTGAGACATATTTGAACACGTCTCCCGATCACACGGTGGATCATACTCTGGGTTCCACATGCATGTTTTAGCTGAAGGAAGAATCCCTTAAACCTGGAGAGTTGAGACCCGTGGAATGGGTACCATGCAATATGACTTCAAAGGGTCTTCATTTGCTCACCGAACCTCTCCAATCCTATCACTGCTGCGTTTATGCCCCTGTACACACGCTTGATTCTCTTTCGGAGACATAGCAATCCATAGGTTTTAAGATACTTACTAGTCAGGTACATTCTTAGGCGTTTAATATGGGGTGTTGAGTCCATTTCGTTGAGCAAGGAGTAGCTCTTGTCTATTCCATATTTGGCTTAAGGAACTTTATCTGTGTTCATTTCAACTCTGGTTTTAGGCAGCACCCCAACTCACCTTTCCCCTTAGCAAGCATAAGTTGGTTTTCTAAATTTGAGACCCTGTTCTGTTTTGTAATTCAGTTCCTGTGTAGCCAAGTTTACATTCCGTGTATTAGTGATATCTTATGATGTTTCTTTTTCTGTGTGACTTATTTCAGTTAGAATCATCATACCTGAATCCACTCATTATGCTGCTACGGGCCTGATGACATAGATTTCATTGCTGAGTGATATTGCATTGTACGTAAGTACCACAACTTCTTTATCCATTACTCACTTTCTGCGATATTGAACTTGTACCGTAAACGAGGTTCTTGTAAACAGAGCCGTCCCAAACTTTGGGGTGGCTGTGTCTTTTTGATTTTAATTTCCCTAAACTATAGGACCATAAGTGGAAGTGCCCTAGGCTCTGTTGCTTTGTTTTTTAGATGTTTCAGGAAACACCATACACTTCTCCCGAGTGGCTGTTGGCAATTTACATCCCGCCCATCAGCATAACAAGGCTACCAGTTCTCCATGGCCTGTCCTAACTTCTGGATTTTACACTTTTTTCAGATGGCCCTTTTGACCGGGGGGAAGTGAGACTTCATTGTAGTGCAGATTTCCTTTGCAAGCTTGCTTGGTTGGCCAAAAAGGGCGTATGCGTGTTTTCCTGAATATATTCAGGAAAAAACGCATACGCCCTTTTTGGCCAAGTGCATCATTGTGGACGTTCTGCCTCTTTTCCTATGCTTTAACTGCAATTCCAGTCTACCTCCTGAAATCGGTTTCCTGCAATTCTGCCCCGCTTTCAAGTCCTCTTGGCAGCCTTACTTCAGTATATTTTTGGACGATAGCTGTCATTTATAACTCTGCAGGTTTGTGAATTACAGTGCCCCTGAGCTCCTTTCTTCAACTCGCTTTCTTGTGAGCTGGTCGCAACACCGCAGGATTGCTTCAGGCCCTAATCTGGTTCTGGCACGGCACGCTGAGCCTTTGGTTAATTCCTCTTCCTGGTGGGAAATGAGAGTTAAATTTGCCCGTCCAGACACCTCCAGCTAGTCTCTCATTGGTTCTCCCTATTCCTGTTCATCTTCCGCAGAAATTGCAAACTGGGCCAAACAGGAGGTTAAAGGCACTGACTCTCCAAGTCGGGAGAGTGTTAGTAAAGCGTCTGGAATGTTGCACCCGAGTACCAGGGGACGAGAACTGAGACATATTTGAACACGTCTCCCGATCACACGGTGGATCATACTCTGGGTTCCACATGCATGTTTTAGCTGAAGGAAGAATCCCTTAAACCTGGAGAGTTGAGACCCGTGGAATGGGTACCATGCAATATGACTTCAAAGGGTCTTCATTTGCTCACCGAACCTCTCCAATCCTATCACTGCTGCGTTTATGCCCCTGTACACACGCTTGATTCTCTTTCGGAGACATAGCAATCCATAGGTTTTAAGATACTTACTAGTCAGGTACATTCTTAGGCGTTTAATATGGGGTGTTGAGTCCATTTCGTTGAGCAAGGAGTAGCTCTTGTCTATTCCATATTTGGCTTAAGGAACTTTATCTGTGTTCATTTCAACTCTGGTTTTAGGCAGCACCCCAACTCACCTTTCCCCTTAGCAAGCATAAGTTGGTTTTCTAAATTTGAGACCCTGTTCTGTTTTGTAATTCAGTTCCTGTGTAGCCAAGTTTACATTCCGTGTATTAGTGATATCTTATGATGTTTCTTTTTCTGTGTGACTTATTTCAGTTAGAATCATCATACCTGAATCCACTCATTATGCTGCTACGGGCCTGATGACATAGATTTCATTGCTGAGTGATATTGCATTGTACGTAAGTACCACAACTTCTTTATCCATTACTCACTTTCTGCGATATTGAACTTGTACCGTAAACGAGGTTCTTGTAAACAGAGCCGTCCCAAACTTTGGGGTGGCTGTGTCTTTTTGATTTTAATTTCCCTAAGCTATAGGACCATAAGTGGAAGTGCCCTAGGCTCTGTTGCTTTGTTTTTTAGATGTTTCAGGAAACACCATACACTTCTCCCGAGTGGCTGTTGGCAATTTACATCCCGCCCATCAGCATAACAAGGCTCCCAGTTCTCCATGGCCTGTCCTGCCTTCTGGATTTTACACTTTTTTCTGATGCCCCTTTGGACCGGGGGGAAGTGAGACTTCATTGTAGTGCAGATTTCCTTTGCAAGCTTGCTTGGTTGGCCAAAAAGGGCGTATGCGTTTTTTCCTGCAGGAAAAAACGCATACGCCCTTTTTGGCCAAGTGCATCATTGTGGACGTTCTGCCTCTTTTCCTATGCTTTCAATGCAATTCCAGTCTACCTCCTGAAATCGGTTTCCTGCAATTCTGCCCCGCTTTCAAGTCCTCTTGGCAGCCTTACTTCAGTATATTTTTGGACGATAGCTGTCATTTATAACTCTGCAGGTTTGTGAATTACAGTGCCCCTGAGCTCCTTTCTTCAACTCGCTTTCTTGTGAGCTGGTCGCAACACCGCAGGATTGCTTCAGGCCCTAATCTGGTTCTGGCACGGCACGCTGAGCCTTTGGTTAATTCCTCTTCCTGGTGGGAAATGAGAGTTAAATTTGCCCGTCCAGACACCTCCAGCTAGTCTCTCATTGGTTCTCCCTATTCCTGTTCATCTTCCGCAGAAATTGCAAACTGGGCCAAACAGGAGGTTAAAGGCACTGACTCTCCAAGTCGGGAGAGTGTTAGTAAAGCGTCTGGAATGTTGCACCCGAGTACCAGGGGACGAGAACTGAGACATATTGGAACACGTCTCCCGATCACACGGTGGATCATACTCTGGGTTCCACATGCATGTTTTAGCTGAAGGAAGAATCCCTTAAACCTGGAGAGTTGAGACCCGTGGAATGGGTACCATGCAATATGACTTCAAAGGGTCTTCATTTGCTCACCGAACCTCTCCAATCCTATCACTGCTGCGTTTATGCCCCTGTACACACGCTTGATTCTCTTTCGGAGACATAGCAATCCATAGGTTTTAAGATACTTACTAGTCAGGTACATTCTTAGGCGTTTAATATGGGGTGTTGAGTCCATTTCGTTGAGCAAGGAGTAGCTCTTGTCTATTCCATATTTGGCTTAAGGAACTTTATCTGTGTTCATTTCAACTCTGGTTTTAGGCAGCACCCCAACTCACCTTTCCCCTTAGCAAGCATAAGTTGGTTTTCTAAATTTGAGACCCTGTTCTGTTTTGTAATTCAGTTCCTGTGTAGCCAAGTTTACATTCCGTGTATTAGTGATATCTTATGATGTTTCTTTTTCTGTGTGACTTATTTCAGTTAGAATCATCATACCTGAATCCACTCATTATGCTGCTACGGGCCTGATGACATAGATTTCATTGCTGAGTGATATTGCATTGTACGTAAGTACCACAACTTCTTTATCCATTACTCACTTTCTGCGATATTGAACTTGTACCGTAAACGAGGTTCTTGTAAACAGAGCCGTCCCAAACTTTGGGGTGGCTGTGTCTTTTTGATTTTAATTTCCCTAAACTATAGGACCATAAGTGGAAGTGCCCTAGGCTCTGTTGCTTTGTTTTTTAGATGTTTCAGGAAACACCATACACTTCTCCCGAGTGGCT
This sequence comes from Grampus griseus, assembly GCF_964374135.1. NCBI lineage: Eukaryota > Metazoa > Chordata > Mammalia > Artiodactyla > Delphinidae > Grampus > Grampus griseus. The sequence continues at coordinate 123,681 of NW_028132823.1, read as the reverse complement.
GTTGGCAATTTACATCCCGCCCATCAGCATAACAAGGCTACCAGTTCTCCATGGCCTGTCCTAACTTCTGGATTTTACACTTTTTTCAGATGGCCCTTTTGACCGGGGGGAAGTGAGACTTCATTGTAGTGCAGATTTCCTTTGCAAGCTTGCTTGGTTGGCCAAAAAGGGCGTATGCGTGTTTTCCTGAATATATTCAGGAAAAAACGCATACGCCCTTTTTGGCCAAGTGCATCATTGTGGACGTTCTGCCTCTTTTCCTATGCTTTAACTGCAATTCCAGTCTACCTCCTGAAATCGGTTTCCTGCAATTCTGCCCCGCTTTCAAGTCCTCTTGGCAGCCTTACTTCAGTATATTTTTGGACGATAGCTGTCATTTATAACTCTGCAGGTTTGTGAATTACAGTGCCCCTGAGCTCCTTTCTTCAACTCGCTTTCTTGTGAGCTGGTCGCAACACCGCAGGATTGCTTCAGGCCCTAATCTGGTTCTGGCACGGCACGCTGAGCCTTTGGTTAATTCCTCTTCCTGGTGGGAAATGAGAGTTAAATTTGCCCGTCCAGACACCTCCAGCTAGTCTCTCATTGGTTCTCCCTATTCCTGTTCATCTTCCGCAGAAATTGCAAACTGGGCCAAACAGGAGGTTAAAGGCACTGACTCTCCAAGTCGGGAGAGTGTTAGTAAAGCGTCTGGAATGTTGCACCCGAGTACCAGGGGACGAGAACTGAGACATATTTGAACACGTCTCCCGATCACACGGTGGATCATACTCTGGGTTCCACATGCATGTTTTAGCTGAAGGAAGAATCCCTTAAACCTGGAGAGTTGAGACCCGTGGAATGGGTACCATGCAATATGACTTCAAAGGGTCTTCATTTGCTCACCGAACCTCTCCAATCCTATCACTGCTGCGTTTATGCCCCTGTACACACGCTTGATTCTCTTTCGGAGACATAGCAATCCATAGGTTTTAAGATACTTACTAGTCAGGTACATTCTTAGGCGTTTAATATGGGGTGTTGAGTCCATTTCGTTGAGCAAGGAGTAGCTCTTGTCTATTCCATATTTGGCTTAAGGAACTTTATCTGTGTTCATTTCAACTCTGGTTTTAGGCAGCACCCCAACTCACCTTTCCCCTTAGCAAGCATAAGTTGGTTTTCTAAATTTGAGACCCTGTTCTGTTTTGTAATTCAGTTCCTGTGTAGCCAAGTTTACATTCCGTGTATTAGTGATATCTTATGATGTTTCTTTTTCTGTGTGACTTATTTCAGTTAGAATCATCATACCTGAATCCACTCATTATGCTGCTACGGGCCTGATGACATAGATTTCATTGCTGAGTGATATTGCATTGTACGTAAGTACCACAACTTCTTTATCCATTACTCACTTTCTGCGATATTGAACTTGTACCGTAAACGAGGTTCTTGTAAACAGAGCCGTCCCAAACTTTGGGGTGGCTGTGTCTTTTTGATTTTAATTTCCCTAAACTATAGGACCATAAGTGGAAGTGCCCTAGGCTCTGTTGCTTTGTTTTTTAGATGTTTCAGGAAACACCATACACTTCTCCCGAGTGGCTGTTGGCAATTTACATCCCGCCCATCAGCATAACAAGGCTACCAGTTCTCCATGGCCTGTCCTAACTTCTGGATTTTACACTTTTTTCAGATGGCCCTTTTGACCGGGGGGAAGTGAGACTTCATTGTAGTGCAGATTTCCTTTGCAAGCTTGCTTGGTTGGCCAAAAAGGGCGTATGCGTGTTTTCCTGAATATATTCAGGAAAAAACGCATACGCCCTTTTTGGCCAAGTGCATCATTGTGGACGTTCTGCCTCTTTTCCTATGCTTTAACTGCAATTCCAGTCTACCTCCTGAAATCGGTTTCCTGCAATTCTGCCCCGCTTTCAAGTCCTCTTGGCAGCCTTACTTCAGTATATTTTTGGACGATAGCTGTCATTTATAACTCTGCAGGTTTGTGAATTACAGTGCCCCTGAGCTCCTTTCTTCAACTCGCTTTCTTGTGAGCTGGTCGCAACACCGCAGGATTGCTTCAGGCCCTAATCTGGTTCTGGCACGGCACGCTGAGCCTTTGGTTAATTCCTCTTCCTGGTGGGAAATGAGAGTTAAATTTGCCCGTCCAGACACCTCCAGCTAGTCTCTCATTGGTTCTCCCTATTCCTGTTCATCTTCCGCAGAAATTGCAAACTGGGCCAAACAGGAGGTTAAAGGCACTGACTCTCCAAGTCGGGAGAGTGTTAGTAAAGCGTCTGGAATGTTGCACCCGAGTACCAGGGGACGAGAACTGAGACATATTTGAACACGTCTCCCGATCACACGGTGGATCATACTCTGGGTTCCACATGCATGTTTTAGCTGAAGGAAGAATCCCTTAAACCTGGAGAGTTGAGACCCGTGGAATGGGTACCATGCAATATGACTTCAAAGGGTCTTCATTTGCTCACCGAACCTCTCCAATCCTATCACTGCTGCGTTTATGCCCCTGTACACACGCTTGATTCTCTTTCGGAGACATAGCAATCCATAGGTTTTAAGATACTTACTAGTCAGGTACATTCTTAGGCGTTTAATATGGGGTGTTGAGTCCATTTCGTTGAGCAAGGAGTAGCTCTTGTCTATTCCATATTTGGCTTAAGGAACTTTATCTGTGTTCATTTCAACTCTGGTTTTAGGCAGCACCCCAACTCACCTTTCCCCTTAGCAAGCATAAGTTGGTTTTCTAAATTTGAGACCCTGTTCTGTTTTGTAATTCAGTTCCTGTGTAGCCAAGTTTACATTCCGTGTATTAGTGATATCTTATGATGTTTCTTTTTCTGTGTGACTTATTTCAGTTAGAATCATCATACCTGAATCCACTCATTATGCTGCTACGGGCCTGATGACATAGATTTCATTGCTGAGTGATATTGCATTGTACGTAAGTACCACAACTTCTTTATCCATTACTCACTTTCTGCGATATTGAACTTGTACCGTAAACGAGGTTCTTGTAAACAGAGCCGTCCCAAACTTTGGGGTGGCTGTGTCTTTTTGATTTTAATTTCCCTAAGCTATAGGACCATAAGTGGAAGTGCCCTAGGCTCTGTTGCTTTGTTTTTTAGATGTTTCAGGAAACACCATACACTTCTCCCGAGTGGCTGTTGGCAATTTACATCCCGCCCATCAGCATAACAAGGCTCCCAGTTCTCCATGGCCTGTCCTGCCTTCTGGATTTTACACTTTTTTCTGATGCCCCTTTGGACCGGGGGGAAGTGAGACTTCATTGTAGTGCAGATTTCCTTTGCAAGCTTGCTTGGTTGGCCAAAAAGGGCGTATGCGTTTTTTCCTGCAGGAAAAAACGCATACGCCCTTTTTGGCCAAGTGCATCATTGTGGACGTTCTGCCTCTTTTCCTATGCTTTCAATGCAATTCCAGTCTACCTCCTGAAATCGGTTTCCTGCAATTCTGCCCCGCTTTCAAGTCCTCTTGGCAGCCTTACTTCAGTATATTTTTGGACGATAGCTGTCATTTATAACTCTGCAGGTTTGTGAATTACAGTGCCCCTGAGCTCCTTTCTTCAACTCGCTTTCTTGTGAGCTGGTCGCAACACCGCAGGATTGCTTCAGGCCCTAATCTGGTTCTGGCACGGCACGCTGAGCCTTTGGTTAATTCCTCTTCCTGGTGGGAAATGAGAGTTAAATTTGCCCGTCCAGACACCTCCAGCTAGTCTCTCATTGGTTCTCCCTATTCCTGTTCATCTTCCGCAGAAATTGCAAACTGGGCCAAACAGGAGGTTAAAGGCACTGACTCTCCAAGTCGGGAGAGTGTTAGTAAAGCGTCTGGAATGTTGCACCCGAGTACCAGGGGACGAGAACTGAGACATATTGGAACACGTCTCCCGATCACACGGTGGATCATACTCTGGGTTCCACATGCATGTTTTAGCTGAAGGAAGAATCCCTTAAACCTGGAGAGTTGAGACCCGTGGAATGGGTACCATGCAATATGACTTCAAAGGGTCTTCATTTGCTCACCGAACCTCTCCAATCCTATCACTGCTGCGTTTATGCCCCTGTACACACGCTTGATTCTCTTTCGGAGACATAGCAATCCATAGGTTTTAAGATACTTACTAGTCAGGTACATTCTTAGGCGTTTAATATGGGGTGTTGAGTCCATTTCGTTGAGCAAGGAGTAGCTCTTGTCTATTCCATATTTGGCTTAAGGAACTTTATCTGTGTTCATTTCAACTCTGGTTTTAGGCAGCACCCCAACTCACCTTTCCCCTTAGCAAGCATAAGTTGGTTTTCTAAATTTGAGACCCTGTTCTGTTTTGTAATTCAGTTCCTGTGTAGCCAAGTTTACATTCCGTGTATTAGTGATATCTTATGATGTTTCTTTTTCTGTGTGACTTATTTCAGTTAGAATCATCATACCTGAATCCACTCATTATGCTGCTACGGGCCTGATGACATAGATTTCATTGCTGAGTGATATTGCATTGTACGTAAGTACCACAACTTCTTTATCCATTACTCACTTTCTGCGATATTGAACTTGTACCGTAAACGAGGTTCTTGTAAACAGAGCCGTCCCAAACTTTGGGGTGGCTGTGTCTTTTTGATTTTAATTTCCCTAAACTATAGGACCATAAGTGGAAGTGCCCTAGGCTCTGTTGCTTTGTTTTTTAGATGTTTCAGGAAACACCATACACTTCTCCCGAGTGGCTGTTGGCAATTTACATCCCGCCCATCAGCATAACAAGGCTACCAGTTCTCCATGGCCTGTCCTAACTTCTGGATTTTACACTTTTTTCAGATGGCCCTTTTGACCGGGGGGAAGTGAGACTTCATTGTAGTGCAGATTTCCTTTGCAAGCTTGCTTGGTTGGCCAAAAAGGGCGTATGCGTGTTTTCCTGAATATATTCAGGAAAAAACGCATACGCCCTTTTTGGCCAAGTGCATCATTGTGGACGTTCTGCCTCTTTTCCTATGCTTTAACTGCAATTCCAGTCTACCTCCTGAAATCGGTTTCCTGCAATTCTGCCCCGCTTTCAAGTCCTCTTGGCAGCCTTACTTCAGTATATTTTTGGACGATAGCTGTCATTTATAACTCTGCAGGTTTGTGAATTACAGTGCCCCTGAGCTCCTTTCTTCAACTCGCTTTCTTGTGAGCTGGTCGCAACACCGCAGGATTGCTTCAGGCCCTAATCTGGTTCTGGCACGGCACGCTGAGCCTTTGGTTAATTCCTCTTCCTGGTGGGAAATGAGAGTTAAATTTGCCCGTCCAGACACCTCCAGCTAGTCTCTCATTGGTTCTCCCTATTCCTGTTCATCTTCCGCAGAAATTGCAAACTGGGCCAAACAGGAGGTTAAAGGCACTGACTCTCCAAGTCGGGAGAGTGTTAGTAAAGCGTCTGGAATGTTGCACCCGAGTACCAGGGGACGAGAACTGAGACATATTTGAACACGTCTCCCGATCACACGGTGGATCATACTCTGGGTTCCACATGCATGTTTTAGCTGAAGGAAGAATCCCTTAAACCTGGAGAGTTGAGACCCGTGGAATGGGTACCATGCAATATGACTTCAAAGGGTCTTCATTTGCTCACCGAACCTCTCCAATCCTATCACTGCTGCGTTTATGCCCCTGTACACACGCTTGATTCTCTTTCGGAGACATAGCAATCCATAGGTTTTAAGATACTTACTAGTCAGGTACATTCTTAGGCGTTTAATATGGGGTGTTGAGTCCATTTCGTTGAGCAAGGAGTAGCTCTTGTCTATTCCATATTTGGCTTAAGGAACTTTATCTGTGTTCATTTCAACTCTGGTTTTAGGCAGCACCCCAACTCACCTTTCCCCTTAGCAAGCATAAGTTGGTTTTCTAAATTTGAGACCCTGTTCTGTTTTGTAATTCAGTTCCTGTGTAGCCAAGTTTACATTCCGTGTATTAGTGATATCTTATGATGTTTCTTTTTCTGTGTGACTTATTTCAGTTAGAATCATCATACCTGAATCCACTCATTATGCTGCTACGGGCCTGATGACATAGATTTCATTGCTGAGTGATATTGCATTGTACGTAAGTACCACAACTTCTTTATCCATTACTCACTTTCTGCGATATTGAACTTGTACCGTAAACGAGGTTCTTGTAAACAGAGCCGTCCCAAACTTTGGGGTGGCTGTGTCTTTTTGATTTTAATTTCCCTAAACTATAGGACCATAAGTGGAAGTGCCCTAGGCTCTGTTGCTTTGTTTTTTAGATGTTTCAGGAAACACCATACACTTCTCCCGAGTGGCTGTTGGCAATTTACATCCCGCCCATCAGCATAACAAGGCTACCAGTTCTCCATGGCCTGTCCTAACTTCTGGATTTTACACTTTTTTCAGATGGCCCTTTTGACCGGGGGGAAGTGAGACTTCATTGTAGTGCAGATTTCCTTTGCAAGCTTGCTTGGTTGGCCAAAAAGGGCGTATGCGTGTTTTCCTGAATATATTCAGGAAAAAACGCATACGCCCTTTTTGGCCAAGTGCATCATTGTGGACGTTCTGCCTCTTTTCCTATGCTTTAACTGCAATTCCAGTCTACCTCCTGAAATCGGTTTCCTGCAATTCTGCCCCGCTTTCAAGTCCTCTTGGCAGCCTTACTTCAGTATATTTTTGGACGATAGCTGTCATTTATAACTCTGCAGGTTTGTGAATTACAGTGCCCCTGAGCTCCTTTCTTCAACTCGCTTTCTTGTGAGCTGGTCGCAACACCGCAGGATTGCTTCAGGCCCTAATCTGGTTCTGGCACGGCACGCTGAGCCTTTGGTTAATTCCTCTTCCTGGTGGGAAATGAGAGTTAAATTTGCCCGTCCAGACACCTCCAGCTAGTCTCTCATTGGTTCTCCCTATTCCTGTTCATCTTCCGCAGAAATTGCAAACTGGGCCAAACAGGAGGTTAAAGGCACTGACTCTCCAAGTCGGGAGAGTGTTAGTAAAGCGTCTGGAATGTTGCACCCGAGTACCAGGGGACGAGAACTGAGACATATTTGAACACGTCTCCCGATCACACGGTGGATCATACTCTGGGTTCCACATGCATGTTTTAGCTGAAGGAAGAATCCCTTAAACCTGGAGAGTTGAGACCCGTGGAATGGGTACCATGCAATATGACTTCAAAGGGTCTTCATTTGCTCACCGAACCTCTCCAATCCTATCACTGCTGCGTTTATGCCCCTGTACACACGCTTGATTCTCTTTCGGAGACATAGCAATCCATAGGTTTTAAGATACTTACTAGTCAGGTACATTCTTAGGCGTTTAATATGGGGTGTTGAGTCCATTTCGTTGAGCAAGGAGTAGCTCTTGTCTATTCCATATTTGGCTTAAGGAACTTTATCTGTGTTCATTTCAACTCTGGTTTTAGGCAGCACCCCAACTCACCTTTCCCCTTAGCAAGCATAAGTTGGTTTTCTAAATTTGAGACCCTGTTCTGTTTTGTAATTCAGTTCCTGTGTAGCCAAGTTTACATTCCGTGTATTAGTGATATCTTATGATGTTTCTTTTTCTGTGTGACTTATTTCAGTTAGAATCATCATACCTGAATCCACTCATTATGCTGCTACGGGCCTGATGACATAGATTTCATTGCTGAGTGATATTGCATTGTACGTAAGTACCACAACTTCTTTATCCATTACTCACTTTCTGCGATATTGAACTTGTACCGTAAACGAGGTTCTTGTAAACAGAGCCGTCCCAAACTTTGGGGTGGCTGTGTCTTTTTGATTTTAATTTCCCTAAGCTATAGGACCATAAGTGGAAGTGCCCTAGGCTCTGTTGCTTTGTTTTTTAGATGTTTCAGGAAACACCATACACTTCTCCCGAGTGGCTGTTGGCAATTTACATCCCGCCCATCAGCATAACAAGGCTACCAGTTCTCCATGGCCTGTCCTAACTTCTGGATTTTACACTTTTTTCAGATGGCCCTTTTGACCGGGGGGAAGTGAGACTTCATTGTAGTGCAGATTTCCTTTGCAAGCTTGCTTGGTTGGCCAAAAAGGGCGTATGCGTGTTTTCCTGAATATATTCAGGAAAAAACGCATACGCCCTTTTTGGCCAAGTGCATCATTGTGGACGTTCTGCCTCTTTTCCTATGCTTTAACTGCAATTCCAGTCTACCTCCTGAAATCGGTTTCCTGCAATTCTGCCCCGCTTTCAAGTCCTCTTGGCAGCCTTACTTCAGTATATTTTTGGACGATAGCTGTCATTTATAACTCTGCAGGTTTGTGAATTACAGTGCCCCTGAGCTCCTTTCTTCAACTCGCTTTCTTGTGAGCTGGTCGCAACACCGCAGGATTGCTTCAGGCCCTAATCTGGTTCTGGCACGGCACGCTGAGCCTTTGGTTAATTCCTCTTCCTGGTGGGAAATGAGAGTTAAATTTGCCCGTCCAGACACCTCCAGCTAGTCTCTCATTGGTTCTCCCTATTCCTGTTCATCTTCCGCAGAAATTGCAAACTGGGCCAAACAGGAGGTTAAAGGCACTGACTCTCCAAGTCGGGAGAGTGTTAGTAAAGCGTCTGGAATGTTGCACCCGAGTACCAGGGGACGAGAACTGAGACATATTTGAACACGTCTCCCGATCACACGGTGGATCATACTCTGGGTTCCACATGCATGTTTTAGCTGAAGGAAGAATCCCTTAAACCTGGAGAGTTGAGACCCGTGGAATGGGTACCATGCAATATGACTTCAAAGGGTCTTCATTTGCTCACCGAACCTCTCCAATCCTATCACTGCTGCGTTTATGCCCCTGTACACACGCTTGATTCTCTTTCGGAGACATAGCAATCCATAGGTTTTAAGATACTTACTAGTCAGGTACATTCTTAGGCGTTTAATATGGGGTGTTGAGTCCATTTCGTTGAGCAAGGAGTAGCTCTTGTCTATTCCATATTTGGCTTAAGGAACTTTATCTGTGTTCATTTCAACTCTGGTTTTAGGCAGCACCCCAACTCACCTTTCCCCTTAGCAAGCATAAGTTGGTTTTCTAAATTTGAGACCCTGTTCTGTTTTGTAATTCAGTTCCTGTGTAGCCAAGTTTACATTCCGTGTATTAGTGATATCTTATGATGTTTCTTTTTCTGTGTGACTTATTTCAGTTAGAATCATCATACCTGAATCCACTCATTATGCTGCTACGGGCCTGATGACATAGATTTCATTGCTGAGTGATATTGCATTGTACGTAAGTACCACAACTTCTTTATCCATTACTCACTTTCTGCGATATTGAACTTGTACCGTAAACGAGGTTCTTGTAAACAGAGCCGTCCCAAACTTTGGGGTGGCTGTGTCTTTTTGATTTTAATTTCCCTAAGCTATAGGACCATAAGTGGAAGTGCCCTAGGCTCTGTTGCTTTGTTTTTTAGATGTTTCAGGAAACACCATACACTTCTCCCGAGTGGCTGTTGGCAATTTACATCCCGCCCATCAGCATAACAAGGCTCCCAGTTCTCCATGGCCTGTCCTGCCTTCTGGATTTTACACTTTTTTCTGATGCCCCTTTGGACCGGGGGGAAGTGAGACTTCATTGTAGTGCAGATTTCCTTTGCAAGCTTGCTTGGTTGGCCAAAAAGGGCGTATGCGTTTTTTCCTGCAGGAAAAAACGCATACGCCCTTTTTGGCCAAGTGCATCATTGTGGACGTTCTGCCTCTTTTCCTATGCTTTCAATGCAATTCCAGTCTACCTCCTGAAATCGGTTTCCTGCAATTCTGCCCCGCTTTCAAGTCCTCTTGGCAGCCTTACTTCAGTATATTTTTGGACGATAGCTGTCATTTATAACTCTGCAGGTTTGTGAATTACAGTGCCCCTGAGCTCCTTTCTTCAACTCGCTTTCTTGTGAGCTGGTCGCAACACCGCAGGATTGCTTCAGGCCCTAATCTGGTTCTGGCACGGCACGCTGAGCCTTTGGTTAATTCCTCTTCCTGGTGGGAAATGAGAGTTAAATTTGCCCGTCCAGACACCTCCAGCTAGTCTCTCATTGGTTCTCCCTATTCCTGTTCATCTTCCGCAGAAATTGCAAACTGGGCCAAACAGGAGGTTAAAGGCACTGACTCTCCAAGTCGGGAGAGTGTTAGTAAAGCGTCTGGAATGTTGCACCCGAGTACCAGGGGACGAGAACTGAGACATATTGGAACACGTCTCCCGATCACACGGTGGATCATACTCTGGGTTCCACATGCATGTTTTAGCTGAAGGAAGAATCCCTTAAACCTGGAGAGTTGAGACCCGTGGAATGGGTACCATGCAATATGACTTCAAAGGGTCTTCATTTGCTCACCGAACCTCTCCAATCCTATCACTGCTGCGTTTATGCCCCTGTACACACGCTTGATTCTCTTTCGGAGACATAGCAATCCATAGGTTTTAAGATACTTACTAGTCAGGTACATTCTTAGGCGTTTAATATGGGGTGTTGAGTCCATTTCGTTGAGCAAGGAGTAGCTCTTGTCTATTCCATATTTGGCTTAAGGAACTTTATCTGTGTTCATTTCAACTCTGGTTTTAGGCAGCACCCCAACTCACCTTTCCCCTTAGCAAGCATAAGTTGGTTTTCTAAATTTGAGACCCTGTTCTGTTTTGTAATTCAGTTCCTGTGTAGCCAAGTTTACATTCCGTGTATTAGTGATATCTTATGATGTTTCTTTTTCTGTGTGACTTATTTCAGTTAGAATCATCATACCTGAATCCACTCATTATGCTGCTACGGGCCTGATGACATAGATTTCATTGCTGAGTGATATTGCATTGTACGTAAGTACCACAACTTCTTTATCCATTACTCACTTTCTGCGATATTGAACTTGTACCGTAAACGAGGTTCTTGTAAACAGAGCCGTCCCAAACTTTGGGGTGGCTGTGTCTTTTTGATTTTAATTTCCCTAAACTATAGGACCATAAGTGGAAGTGCCCTAGGCTCTGTTGCTTTGTTTTTTAGATGTTTCAGGAAACACCATACACTTCTCCCGAGTGGCTGTTGGCAATTTACATCCCGCCCATCAGCATAACAAGGCTCCCAGTTCTCCATGGCCTGTCCTGCCTTCTGGATTTTACACTTTTTTCTGATGCCCCTTTGGACCGGGGGGAAGTGAGACTTCATTGTAGTGCAGATTTCCTTTGCAAGCTTGCTTGGTTGGCCAAAAAGGGCGTATGCGTTTTTTCCTGCAGGAAAAAACGCATACGCCCTTTTTAGCCAAGTGCATCATTGTGGACGTTCTGCCTCTTTTCCGATGCTTTAACTGCAATTCCAGTCTACCTCCTGAAATCGGTTTCCTGCAATTCTGCCCCGCTTTCAAGTCCTCTTGGCAGCCTTACTTCAGTATATTTTTGGACGATAGCTGTCATTTATAACTCTGCAGGTTTGTGAATTACAGTGCCCCTGAGCTCCTTTCTTCAACTCGCTTTCTTGTGAGCTGGCCGCAACACCGCAGGATTGCTTCAGGCCCTAATCTGGTTCTGGCACGGCACGCTGAGCCTTTGGTTAATTCCTCTTCCTGGTGGGAAATGAGAGTTAAATTTGCCCGTCCAGACACCTCCAGCTAGTCTCTCATTGGTTCTCCCTATTCCTGTTCATCTTCCGCAGAAATTGCAAACTGGGCCAAACAGGAGGTTAAAGGCACTGACTCTCCAAGTCGGGAGAGTGTTAGTAAAGCGTCTGGAATGTTGCACCCGAGTACCAGGGGACGAGAACTGAGACATATTTGAACACGTCTCCCGATCACACGGTGGATCATACTCTGGGTTCCACATGCATGTTTTAGCTGAAGGAAGAATCCCTTAAACCTGGAGAGTTGAGACCCGTGGAATGGGTACCATGCAATATGACTTCAAAGGGTCTTCATTTGCTCACCGAACCTCTCCAATCCTATCACTGCTGCGTTTATGCCCCTGTACACACGCTTGATTCTCTTTCGGAGACATAGCAATCCATAGGTTTTAAGATACTTACTAGTCAGGTACATTCTTAGGCGTTTAATATGGGGTGTTGAGTCCATTTCGTTGAGCAAGGAGTAGCTCTTGTCTATTCCATATTTGGCTTAAGGAACTTTATCTGTGTTCATTTCAACTCTGGTTTTAGGCAGCACCCCAACTCACCTTTCCCCTTAGCAAGCATAAGTTGGTTTTCTAAATTTGAGACCCTGTTCTGTTTTGTAATTCAGTTCCTGTGTAGCCAAGTTTACATTCCGTGTATTAGTGATATCTTATGATGTTTCTTTTTCTGTGTGACTTATTTCAGTTAGAATCATCATACCTGAATCCACTCATTATGCTGCTACGGGCCTGATGACATAGATTTCATTGCTGAGTGATATTGCATTGTACGTAAGTACCACAACTTCTTTATCCATTACTCACTTTCTGCGATATTGAACTTGTACCGTAAACGAGGTTCTTGTAAACAGAGCCGTCCCAAACTTTGGGGTGGCTGTGTCTTTTTGATTTTAATTTCCCTAAGCTATAGGACCATAAGTGGAAGTGCCCTAGGCTCTGTTGCTTTGTTTTTTAGATGTTTCAGGAAACACCATACACTTCTCCCGAGTGGCTGTTGGCAATTTACATCCCGCCCATCAGCATAACAAGGCTCCCAGTTCTCCATGGCCTGTCCTGCCTTCTGGATTTTACACTTTTTTCTGATGCCCCTTTGGACCGGGGGGAAGTGAGACTTCATTGTAGTGCAGATTTCCTTTGCAAGCTTGCTTGGTTGGCCAAAAAGGGCGTATGCGTTTTTTCCTGCAGGAAAAAACGCATACGCCCTTTTTGGCCAAGTGCATCATTGTGGACGTTCTGCCTCTTTTCCTATGCTTTCAATGCAATTCCAGTCTACCTCCTGAAATCGGTTTCCTGCAATTCTGCCCCGCTTTCAAGTCCTCTTGGCAGCCTTACTTCAGTATATTTTTGGACGATAGCTGTCATTTATAACTCTGCAGGTTTGTGAATTACAGTGCCCCTGAGCTCCTTTCTTCAACTCGCTTTCTTGTGAGCTGGTCGCAACACCGCAGGATTGCTTCAGGCCCTAATCTGGTTCTGGCACGGCACGCTGAGCCTTTGGTTAATTCCTCTTCCTGGTGGGAAATGAGAGTTAAATTTGCCCGTCCAGACACCTCCAGCTAGTCTCTCATTGGTTCTCCCTATTCCTGTTCATCTTCCGCAGAAATTGCAAACTGGGCCAAACAGGAGGTTAAAGGCACTGACTCTCCAAGTCGGGAGAGTGTTAGTAAAGCGTCTGGAATGTTGCACCCGAGTACCAGGGGACGAGAACTGAGACATATTTGAACACGTCTCCCGATCACACGGTGGATCATACTCTGGGTTCCACATGCATGTTTTAGCTGAAGGAAGAATCCCTTAAACCTGGAGAGTTGAGACCCGTGGAATGGGTACCATGCAATATGACTTCAAAGGGTCTTCATTTGCTCACCGAACCTCTCCAATCCTATCACTGCTGCGTTTATGCCCCTGTACACACGCTTGATTCTCTTTCGGAGACATAGCAATCCATAGGTTTTAAGATACTGACTAGTCAGGTACATTCTTAGGCGTTTAATATGGGGTGTTGAGTCCATTTCGTTGAGCAAGGAGTAGCTCTTGTCTATTCCATATTTGGCTTAAGGAACTTTATCTGTGTTCATTTCAACTCTGGTTTTAGGCAGCACCCCAACTCACCTTTCCCCTTAGCAAGCATAAGTTGGTTTTCTAAATTTGAGACCCTGTTCTGTTTTGTAATTCAGTTCCTGTGTAGCCAAGTTTACATTCCGTGTATTAGTGATATCTTATGATGTTTCTTTTTCTGTGTGACTTATTTCAGTTAGAATCATCATACCTGAATCCACTCATTATGCTGCTACGGGCCTGATGACATAGATTTCATTGCTGAGTGATATTGCATTGTACGTAAGTACCACAACTTCTTTATCCATTACTCACTTTCTGCGATATTGAACTTGTACCGTAAACGAGGTTCTTGTAAACAGAGCCGTCCCAAACTTTGGGGTGGCTGTGTCTTTTTGATTTTAATTTCCCTAAGCTATAGGACCATAAGTGGAAGTGCCCTAGGCTCTGTTGCTTTGTTTTTTAGATGTTTCAGGAAACACCATACACTTCTCCCGAGTGGCTGTTGGCAATTTACATCCCGCCCATCAGCATAACAAGGCTCCCAGTTCTCCATGGCCTGTCCTGCCTTCTGGATTTTACACTTTTTTCTGATGCCCCTTTGGACCGGGGGGAAGTGAGACTTCATTGTAGTGCAGATTTCCTTTGCAAGCTTGCTTGGTTGGCCAAAAAGGGCGTATGCGTTTTTTCCTGCAGGAAAAAACGCATACGCCCTTTTTGGCCAAGTGCATCATTGTGGACGTTCTGCCTCTTTTCCTATGCTTTCAATGCAATTCCAGTCTACCTCCTGAAATCGGTTTCCTGCAATTCTGCCCCGCTTTCAAGTCCTCTTGGCAGCCTTACTTCAGTATATTTTTGGACGATAGCTGTCATTTATAACTCTGCAGGTTTGTGAATTACAGTGCCCCTGAGCTCCTTTCTTCAACTCGCTTTCTTGTGAGCTGGTCGCAACACCGCAGGATTGCTTCAGGCCCTAATCTGGTTCTGGCACGGCACGCTGAGCCTTTGGTTAATTCCTCTTCCTGGTGGGAAATGAGAGTTAAATTTGCCCGTCCAGACACCTCCAGCTAGTCTCTCATTGGTTCTCCCTATTCCTGTTCATCTTCCGCAGAAATTGCAAACTGGGCCAAACAGGAGGTTAAAGGCACTGACTCTCCAAGTCGGGAGAGTGTTAGTAAAGCGTCTGGAATGTTGCACCCGAGTACCAGGGGACGAGAACTGAGACATATTTGAACACGTCTCCCGATCACACGGTGGATCATACTCTGGGTTCCACATGCATGTTTTAGCTGAAGGAAGAATCCCTTAAACCTGGAGAGTTGAGACCCGTGGAATGGGTACCATGCAATATGACTTCAAAGGGTCTTCATTTGCTCACCGAACCTCTCCAATCCTATCACTGCTGCGTTTATGCCCCTGTACACACGCTTGATTCTCTTTTGGAGACATAGCAATCCATAGGTTTTAAGATACTTACTAGTCAGGTACATTCTTAGGCGTTTCATATGGGGTGTTGAGTCCATTTCATTGAGCAAGGAGTAGCTCTTGTCTATTCCAT
The DNA here is from genome assembly GCF_964374135.1 of Grampus griseus. NCBI lineage: Eukaryota > Metazoa > Chordata > Mammalia > Artiodactyla > Delphinidae > Grampus > Grampus griseus. The sequence goes on along the minus strand of NW_028132823.1, from coordinate 108,466 downwards.
ATTTGGCTTAAGGAACTTTATCTGTGTTCATTTCAACTCTGGTTTTAGGCAGCACCCCAACTCACCTTTCCCCTTAGCAAGCATAAGTTGGTTTTCTAAATTTGAGACCCTGTTCTGTTTTGTAATTCAGTTCCTGTGTAGCCAAGTTTACATTCCGTGTATTAGTGATATCTTATGATGTTTCTTTTTCTGTGTGACTTATTTCAGTTAGAATCATCATACCTGAATCCACTCATTATGCTGCTACGGGCCTGATGACATAGATTTCATTGCTGAGTGATATTGCATTGTACGTAAGTACCACAACTTCTTTATCCATTACTCACTTTCTGCGATATTGAACTTGTACCGTAAACGAGGTTCTTGTAAACAGAGCCGTCCCAAACTTTGGGGTGGCTGTGTCTTTTTGATTTTAATTTCCCTAAACTATAGGACCATAAGTGGAAGTGCCCTAGGCTCTGTTGCTTTGTTTTTTAGATGTTTCAGGAAACACCATACACTTCTCCCGAGTGGCTGTTGGCAATTTACATCCCGCCCATCAGCATAACAAGGCTCCCAGTTCTCCATGGCCTGTCCTGCCTTCTGGATTTTACACTTTTTTCTGATGCCCCTTTGGACCGGGGGGAAGTGAGACTTCATTGTAGTGCAGATTTCCTTTGCAAGCTTGCTTGGTTGGCCAAAAAGGGCGTATGCGTTTTTTCCTGCAGGAAAAAACGCATACGCCCTTTTTGGCCAAGTGCATCATTGTGGACGTTCTGCCTCTTTTCCTATGCTTTCAATGCAATTCCAGTCTACCTCCTGAAATCAGTTTCCTGCAATTCTGCCCCGCTTTCAAGTCCTCTTGGCAGCCTTACTTCAGTATATTTTTGGACGATAGCTGTCATTTATAACTCTGCAGGTTTGTGAATTACAGTGCCCCTGAGCTCCTTTCTTCAACTCGCTTTCTTGTGAGCTGGTCGCAACACCGCAGGATTGCTTCAGGCCCTAATCTGGTTCTGGCACGGCACGCTGAGCCTTTGGTTAATTCCTCTTCCTGGTGGGAAATGAGTGTTAAATTTGCTTGTCCAGACACCTCCAGCTAGTGTCTCATTGGTTCTCCCTGTTCCTGTTCATCTTCCGCAGAAATTGCAAACTGGGCCAAACAGGAGGTTAAAGGCACTGACTCTCCAAGTCGGGAGAGTGTTAGTAAAGCGTCTGGAATGTTGCACCCGAGTACCAGGGGACGAGAACTGAGACATATTTGAACACGTCTCCCGATCACACGGTGGATCATACTCTGGGTTCCACATGCATGTTTTAGCTGAAGGAAGAATCCCTTAAACCTGGAGAGTTGAGACCCGTGGAATGGGTACCATGCAATATGACTTCAAAGGGTCTTCATTTGCTCACCGAACCTCTCCAATCCTATCACTGCTGCGTTTATGCCCCTGTACACACGCTTGATTCTCTTTCGGAGACATAGCAATCCATAGGTTTTAAGATACTTACTAGTCAGGTACATTCTTAGGCGTTTAATATGGGGTGTTGAGTCCATTTCGTTGAGCAAGGAGTAGCTCTTGTCTATTCCATATTTGGCTTAAGGAACTTTATCTGTGTTCATTTCAACTCTGGTTTTAGGCAGCACCCCAACTCACCTTTCCCCTTAGCAAGCATAAGTTGGTTTTCTAAATTTGAGACCCTGTTCTGTTTTGTAATTCAGTTCCTGTGTAGCCAAGTTTACATTCCGTGTATTAGTGATATCTTATGATGTTTCTTTTTCTGTGTGACTTATTTCAGTTAGAATCATCATACCTGAATCCACTCATTATGCTGCTACGGGCCTGATGACATAGATTTCATTGCTGAGTGATATTGCATTGTACGTAAGTACCACAACTTCTTTATCCATTACTCACTTTCTGCGATATTGAACTTGTACCGTAAACGAGGTTCTTGTAAACAGAGCCGTCCCAAACTTTGGGGTGGCTGTGTCTTTTTGATTTTAATTTCCCTAAACTATAGGACCATAAGTGGAAGTGCCCTAGGCTCTGTTGCTTTGTTTTTTAGATGTTTCAGGAAACACCATACACTTCTCCCGAGTGGCTGTTGGCAATTTACATCCCGCCCATCAGCATAACAAGGCTACCAGTTCTCCATGGCCTGTCCTAACTTCTGGATTTTACACTTTTTTCAGATGGCCCTTTTGACCGGGGGGAAGTGAGACTTCATTGTAGTGCAGATTTCCTTTGCAAGCTTGCTTGGTTGGCCAAAAAGGGCGTATGCGTGTTTTCCTGAATATATTCAGGAAAAAACGCATACGCCCTTTTTGGCCAAGTGCATCATTGTGGACGTTCTGCCTCTTTTCCTATGCTTTAACTGCAATTCCAGTCTACCTCCTGAAATCGGTTTCCTGCAATTCTGCCCCGCTTTCAAGTCCTCTTGGCAGCCTTACTTCAGTATATTTTTGGACGATAGCTGTCATTTATAACTCTGCAGGTTTGTGAATTACAGTGCCCCTGAGCTCCTTTCTTCAACTCGCTTTCTTGTGAGCTGGTCGCAACACCGCAGGATTGCTTCAGGCCCTAATCTGGTTCTGGCACGGCACGCTGAGCCTTTGGTTAATTCCTCTTCCTGGTGGGAAATGAGAGTTAAATTTGCCCGTCCAGACACCTCCAGCTAGTCTCTCATTGGTTCTCCCTATTCCTGTTCATCTTCCGCAGAAATTGCAAACTGGGCCAAACAGGAGGTTAAAGGCACTGACTCTCCAAGTCGGGAGAGTGTTAGTAAAGCGTCTGGAATGTTGCACCCGAGTACCAGGGGACGAGAACTGAGACATATTTGAACACGTCTCCCGATCACACGGTGGATCATACTCTGGGTTCCACATGCATGTTTTAGCTGAAGGAAGAATCCCTTAAACCTGGAGAGTTGAGACCCGTGGAATGGGTACCATGCAATATGACTTCAAAGGGTCTTCATTTGCTCACCGAACCTCTCCAATCCTATCACTGCTGCGTTTATGCCCCTGTACACACGCTTGATTCTCTTTCGGAGACATAGCAATCCATAGGTTTTAAGATACTTACTAGTCAGGTACATTCTTAGGCGTTTAATATGGGGTGTTGAGTCCATTTCGTTGAGCAAGGAGTAGCTCTTGTCTATTCCATATTTGGCTTAAGGAACTTTATCTGTGTTCATTTCAACTCTGGTTTTAGGCAGCACCCCAACTCACCTTTCCCCTTAGCAAGCATAAGTTGGTTTTCTAAATTTGAGACCCTGTTCTGTTTTGTAATTCAGTTCCTGTGTAGCCAAGTTTACATTCCGTGTATTAGTGATATCTTATGATGTTTCTTTTTCTGTGTGACTTATTTCAGTTAGAATCATCATACCTGAATCCACTCATTATGCTGCTACGGGCCTGATGACATAGATTTCATTGCTGAGTGATATTGCATTGTACGTAAGTACCACAACTTCTTTATCCATTACTCACTTTCTGCGATATTGAACTTGTACCGTAAACGAGGTTCTTGTAAACAGAGCCGTCCCAAACTTTGGGGTGGCTGTGTCTTTTTGATTTTAATTTCCCTAAACTATAGGACCATAAGTGGAAGTGCCCTAGGCTCTGTTGCTTTGTTTTTTAGATGTTTCAGGAAACACCATACACTTCTCCCGAGTGGCTGTTGGCAATTTACATCCCGCCCATCAGCATAACAAGGCTACCAGTTCTCCATGGCCTGTCCTAACTTCTGGATTTTACACTTTTTTCAGATGGCCCTTTTGACCGGGGGGAAGTGAGACTTCATTGTAGTGCAGATTTCCTTTGCAAGCTTGCTTGGTTGGCCAAAAAGGGCGTATGCGTGTTTTCCTGAATATATTCAGGAAAAAACGCATACGCCCTTTTTGGCCAAGTGCATCATTGTGGACGTTCTGCCTCTTTTCCTATGCTTTAACTGCAATTCCAGTCTACCTCCTGAAATCGGTTTCCTGCAATTCTGCCCCGCTTTCAAGTCCTCTTGGCAGCCTTACTTCAGTATATTTTTGGACGATAGCTGTCATTTATAACTCTGCAGGTTTGTGAATTACAGTGCCCCTGAGCTCCTTTCTTCAACTCGCTTTCTTGTGAGCTGGTCGCAACACCGCAGGATTGCTTCAGGCCCTAATCTGGTTCTGGCACGGCACGCTGAGCCTTTGGTTAATTCCTCTTCCTGGTGGGAAATGAGAGTTAAATTTGCCCGTCCAGACACCTCCAGCTAGTCTCTCATTGGTTCTCCCTATTCCTGTTCATCTTCCGCAGAAATTGCAAACTGGGCCAAACAGGAGGTTAAAGGCACTGACTCTCCAAGTCGGGAGAGTGTTAGTAAAGCGTCTGGAATGTTGCACCCGAGTACCAGGGGACGAGAACTGAGACATATTGGAACACGTCTCCCGATCACACGGTGGATCATACTCTGGGTTCCACATGCATGTTTTAGCTGAAGGAAGAATCCCTTAAACCTGGAGAGTTGAGACCCGTGGAATGGGTACCATGCAATATGACTTCAAAGGGTCTTCATTTGCTCACCGAACCTCTCCAATCCTATCACTGCTGCGTTTATGCCCCTGTACACACGCTTGATTCTCTTTCGGAGACATAGCAATCCATAGGTTTTAAGATACTTACTAGTCAGGTACATTCTTAGGCGTTTAATATGGGGTGTTGAGTCCATTTCGTTGAGCAAGGAGTAGCTCTTGTCTATTCCATATTTGGCTTAAGGAACTTTATCTGTGTTCATTTCAACTCTGGTTTTAGGCAGCACCCCAACTCACCTTTCCCCTTAGCAAGCATAAGTTGGTTTTCTAAATTTGAGACCCTGTTCTGTTTTGTAATTCAGTTCCTGTGTAGCCAAGTTTACATTCCGTGTATTAGTGATATCTTATGATGTTTCTTTTTCTGTGTGACTTATTTCAGTTAGAATCATCATACCTGAATCCACTCATTATGCTGCTACGGGCCTGATGACATAGATTTCATTGCTGAGTGATATTGCATTGTACGTAAGTACCACAACTTCTTTATCCATTACTCACTTTCTGCGATATTGAACTTGTACCGTAAACGAGGTTCTTGTAAACAGAGCCGTCCCAAACTTTGGGGTGGCTGTGTCTTTTTGATTTTAATTTCCCTAAGCTATAGGACCATAAGTGGAAGTGCCCTAGGCTCTGTTGCTTTGTTTTTTAGATGTTTCAGGAAACACCATACACTTCTCCCGAGTGGCTGTTGGCAATTTACATCCCGCCCATCAGCATAACAAGGCTCCCAGTTCTCCATGGCCTGTCCTGCCTTCTGGATTTTACACTTTTTTCTGATGCCCCTTTGGACCGGGGGGAAGTGAGACTTCATTGTAGTGCAGATTTCCTTTGCAAGCTTGCTTGGTTGGCCAAAAAGGGCGTATGCGTTTTTTCCTGCAGAAAAAACGCATACGCCCTTTTTGGCCAAGTGCATCATTGTGGACGTTCTGCCTCTTTTCCTATGCTTTCAATGCAATTCCAGTCTACCTCCTGAAATCGGTTTCCTGCAATTCTGCCCCGCTTTCAAGTCCTCTTGGCAGCCTTACTTCAGTATATTTTTGGACGATAGCTGTCATTTATAACTCTGCAGGTTTGTGAATTACAGTGCCCCTGAGCTCCTTTCTTCAACTCGCTTTCTTGTGAGCTGGTCGCAACACCGCAGGATTGCTTCAGGCCCTAATCTGGTTCTGGCACGGCACGCTGAGCCTTTGGTTAATTCCTCTTCCTGGTGGGAAATGAGAGTTAAATTTGCCCGTCCAGACACCTCCAGCTAGTCTCTCATTGGTTCTCCCTATTCCTGTTCATCTTCCGCAGAAATTGCAAACTGGGCCAAACAGGAGGTTAAAGGCACTGACTCTCCAAGTCGGGAGAGTGTTAGTAAAGCGTCTGGAATGTTGCACCCGAGTACCAGGGGACGAGAACTGAGACATATTTGAACACGTCTCCCGATCACACGGTGGATCATACTCTGGGTTCCACATGCATGTTTTAGCTGAAGGAAGAATCCCTTAAACCTGGAGAGTTGAGACCCGTGGAATGGGTACCATGCAATATGACTTCAAAGGGTCTTCATTTGCTCACCGAACCTCTCCAATCCTATCACTGCTGCGTTTATGCCCCTGTACACACGCTTGATTCTCTTTCGGAGACATAGCAATCCATAGGTTTTAAGATACTTACTAGTCAGGTACATTCTTAGGCGTTTAATATGGGGTGTTGAGTCCATTTCGTTGAGCAAGGAGTAGCTCTTGTCTATTCCATATTTGGCTTAAGGAACTTTATCTGTGTTCATTTCAACTCTGGTTTTAGGCAGCACCCCAACTCACCTTTCCCCTTAGCAAGCATAAGTTGGTTTTCTAAATTTGAGACCCTGTTCTGTTTTGTAATTCAGTTCCTGTGTAGCCAAGTTTACATTCCGTGTATTAGTGATATCTTATGATGTTTCTTTTTCTGTGTGACTTATTTCAGTTAGAATCATCATACCTGAATCCACTCATTATGCTGCTACGGGCCTGATGACATAGATTTCATTGCTGAGTGATATTGCATTGTACGTAAGTACCACAACTTCTTTATCCATTACTCACTTTCTGCGATATTGAACTTGTACCGTAAACGAGGTTCTTGTAAACAGAGCCGTCCCAAACTTTGGGGTGGCTGTGTCTTTTTGATTTTAATTTCCCTAAGCTATAGGACCATAAGTGGAAGTGCCCTAGGCTCTGTTGCTTTGTTTTTTAGATGTTTCAGGAAACACCATACACTTCTCCCGAGTGGCTGTTGGCAATTTACATCCCGCCCATCAGCATAACAAGGCTCCCAGTTCTCCATGGCCTGTCCTGCCTTCTGGATTTTACACTTTTTTCTGATGCCCCTTTGGACCGGGGGGAAGTGAGACTTCATTGTAGTGCAGATTTCCTTTGCAAGCTTGCTTGGTTGGCCAAAAAGGGCGTATGCGTTTTTTCCTGCAGGAAAAAACGCATACGCCCTTTTTGGCCAAGTGCATCATTGTGGACGTTCTGCCTCTTTTCCTATGCTTTCAATGCAATTCCAGTCTACCTCCTGAAATCGGTTTCCTGCAATTCTGCCCCGCTTTCAAGTCCTCTTGGCAGCCTTACTTCAGTATATTTTTGGACGATAGCTGTCATTTATAACTCTGCAGGTTTGTGAATTACAGTGCCCCTGAGCTCCTTTCTTCAACTCGCTTTCTTGTGAGCTGGTCGCAACACCGCAGGATTGCTTCAGGCCCTAATCTGGTTCTGGCACGGCACGCTGAGCCTTTGGTTAATTCCTCTTCCTGGTGGGAAATGAGAGTTAAATTTGCCCGTCCAGACACCTCCAGCTAGTCTCTCATTGGTTCTCCCTATTCCTGTTCATCTTCCGCAGAAATTGCAAACTGGGCCAAACAGGAGGTTAAAGGCACTGACTCTCCAAGTCGGGAGAGTGTTAGTAAAGCGTCTGGAATGTTGCACCCGAGTACCAGGGGACGAGAACTGAGACATATTGGAACACGTCTCCCGATCACACGGTGGATCATACTCTGGGTTCCACATGCATGTTTTAGCTGAAGGAAGAATCCCTTAAACCTGGAGAGTTGAGACCCGTGGAATGGGTACCATGCAATATGACTTCAAAGGGTCTTCATTTGCTCACCGAACCTCTCCAATCCTATCACTGCTGCGTTTATGCCCCTGTACACACGCTTGATTCTCTTTCGGAGACATAGCAATCCATAGGTTTTAAGATACTTACTAGTCAGGTACATTCTTAGGCGTTTAATATGGGGTGTTGAGTCCATTTCGTTGAGCAAGGAGTAGCTCTTGTCTATTCCATATTTGGCTTAAGGAACTTTATCTGTGTTCATTTCAACTCTGGTTTTAGGCAGCACCCCAACTCACCTTTCCCCTTAGCAAGCATAAGTTGGTTTTCTAAATTTGAGACCCTGTTCTGTTTTGTAATTCAGTTCCTGTGTAGCCAAGTTTACATTCCGTGTATTAGTGATATCTTATGATGTTTCTTTTTCTGTGTGACTTATTTCAGTTAGAATCATCATACCTGAATCCACTCATTATGCTGCTACGGGCCTGATGACATAGATTTCATTGCTGAGTGATATTGCATTGTACGTAAGTACCACAACTTCTTTATCCATTACTCACTTTCTGCGATATTGAACTTGTACCGTAAACGAGGTTCTTGTAAACAGAGCCGTCCCAAACTTTGGGGTGGCTGTGTCTTTTTGATTTTAATTTCCCTAAGCTATAGGACCATAAGTGGAAGTGCCCTAGGCTCTGTTGCTTTGTTTTTTAGATGTTTCAGGAAACACCATACACTTCTCCCGAGTGGCTGTTGGCAATTTACATCCCGCCCATCAGCATAACAAGGCTCCCAGTTCTCCATGGCCTGTCCTGCCTTCTGGATTTTACACTTTTTTCTGATGCCCCTTTGGACCGGGGGGAAGTGAGACTTCATTGTAGTGCAGATTTCCTTTGCAAGCTTGCTTGGTTGGCCAAAAAGGGCGTATGCGTTTTTTCCTGCAGGAAAAAACGCATACGCCCTTTTTGGCCAAGTGCATCATTGTGGACGTTCTGCCTCTTTTCCTATGCTTTCAATGCAATTCCAGTCTACCTCCTGAAATCGGTTTCCTGCAATTCTGCCCCGCTTTCAAGTCCTCTTGGCAGCCTTACTTCAGTATATTTTTGGACGATAGCTGTCATTTATAACTCTGCAGGTTTGTGAATTACAGTGCCCCTGAGCTCCTTTCTTCAACTCGCTTTCTTGTGAGCTGGTCGCAACACCGCAGGATTGCTTCAGGCCCTAATCTGGTTCTGGCACGGCACGCTGAGCCTTTGGTTAATTCCTCTTCCTGGTGGGAAATGAGAGTTAAATTTGCCCGTCCAGACACCTCCAGCTAGTCTCTCATTGGTTCTCCCTATTCCTGTTCATCTTCCGCAGAAATTGCAAACTGGGCCAAACAGGAGGTTAAAGGCACTGACTCTCCAAGTCGGGAGAGTGTTAGTAAAGCGTCTGGAATGTTGCACCCGAGTACCAGGGGACGAGAACTGAGACATATTGGAACACGTCTCCCGATCACACGGTGGATCATACTCTGGGTTCCACATGCATGTTTTAGCTGAAGGAAGAATCCCTTAAACCTGGAGAGTTGAGACCCGTGGAATGGGTACCATGCAATATGACTTCAAAGGGTCTTCATTTGCTCACCGAACCTCTCCAATCCTATCACTGCTGCGTTTATGCCCCTGTACACACGCTTGATTCTCTTTCGGAGACATAGCAATCCATAGGTTTTAAGATACTTACTAGTCAGGTACATTCTTAGGCGTTTAATATGGGGTGTTGAGTCCATTTCGTTGAGCAAGGAGTAGCTCTTGTCTATTCCATATTTGGCTTAAGGAACTTTATCTGTGTTCATTTCAACTCTGGTTTTAGGCAGCACCCCAACTCACCTTTCCCCTTAGCAAGCATAAGTTGGTTTTCTAAATTTGAGACCCTGTTCTGTTTTGTAATTCAGTTCCTGTGTAGCCAAGTTTACATTCTGTGTATTAGTGATATCTTATGATGTTTCTTTTTCTGTGTGACTTATTTCAGTTAGAATCATCATACCTGAATCCACTCATTATGCTGCTACGGGCCTGATGACATAGATTTCATTGCTGAGTGATATTGCATTGTACGTAAGTACCACAACTTCTTTATCCATTACTCACTTTCTGCGATATTGAACTTGTACCGTAAACGAGGTTCTTGTAAACAGAGCCGTCCCAAACTTTGGGGTGGCTGTGTCTTTTTGATTTTAATTTCCCTAAGCTATAGGACCATAAGTGGAAGTGCCCTAGGCTCTGTTGCTTTGTTTTTTAGATGTTTCAGGAAACACCATACACTTCTCCCGAGTGGCTGTTGGCAATTTACATCCCGCCCATCAGCATAACAAGGCTCCCAGTTCTCCATGGCCTGTCCTGCCTTCTGGATTTTACACTTTTTTCTGATGCCCCTTTGGACCGGGGGGAAGTGAGACTTCATTGTAGTGCAGATTTCCTTTGCAAGCTTGCTTGGTTGGCCAAAAAGGGCGTATGCGTTTTTTCCTGCAGGAAAAAACGCATACGCCCTTTTTGGCCAAGTGCATCATTGTGGACGTTCTGCCTCTTTTCCTATGCTTTCAATGCAATTCCAGTCTACCTCCTGAAATCGGTTTCCTGCAATTCTGCCCCGCTTTCAAGTCCTCTTGGCAGCCTTACTTCAGTATATTTTTGGACGATAGCTGTCATTTATAACTCTGCAGGTTTGTGAATTACAGTGCCCCTGAGCTCCTTTCTTCAACTCGCTTTCTTGTGAGCTGGTCGCAACACCGCAGGATTGCTTCAGGCCCTAATCTGGTTCTGGCACGGCACGCTGAGCCTTTGGTTAATTCCTCTTCCTGGTGGGAAATGAGAGTTAAATTTGCCCGTCCAGACACCTCCAGCTAGTCTCTCATTGGTTCTCCCTATTCCTGTTCATCTTCCGCAGAAATTGCAAACTGGGCCAAACAGGAGGTTAAAGGCACTGACTCTCCAAGTCGGGAGAGTGTTAGTAAAGCGTCTGGAATGTTGCACCCGAGTACCAGGGGACGAGAACTGAGACATATTGGAACACGTCTCCCGATCACACGGTGGATCATACTCTGGGTTCCACATGCATGTTTTAGCTGAAGGAAGAATCCCTTAAACCTGGAGAGTTGAGACCCGTGGAATGGGTACCATGCAATATGACTTCAAAGGGTCTTCATTTGCTCACCGAACCTCTCCAATCCTATCACTGCTGCGTTTATGCCCCTGTACACACGCTTGATTCTCTTTCGGAGACATAGCAATCCATAGGTTTTAAGATACTTACTAGTCAGGTACATTCTTAGGCGTTTAATATGGGGTGTTGAGTCCATTTCGTTGAGCAAGGAGTAGCTCTTGTCTATTCCATATTTGGCTTAAGGAACTTTATCTGTGTTCATTTCAACTCTGGTTTTAGGCAGCACCCCAACTCACCTTTCCCCTTAGCAAGCATAAGTTGGTTTTCTAAATTTGAGACCCTGTTCTGTTTTGTAATTCAGTTCCTGTGTAGCCAAGTTTACATTCCGTGTATTAGTGATATCTTATGATGTTTCTTTTTCTGTGTGACTTATTTCAGTTAGAATCATCATACCTGAATCCACTCATTATGCTGCTACGGGCCTGATGACATAGATTTCATTGCTGAGTGATATTGCATTGTACGTAAGTACCACAACTTCTTTATCCATTACTCACTTTCTGCGATATTGAACTTGTACCGTAAACGAGGTTCTTGTAAACAGAGCCGTCCCAAACTTTGGGGTGGCTGTGTCTTTTTGATTTTAATTTCCCTAAGCTATAGGACCATAAGTGGAAGTGCCCTAGGCTCTGTTGCTTTGTTTTTTAGATGTTTCAGGAAACACCATACACTTCTCCCGAGTGGCTGTTGGCAATTTACATCCCGCCCATCAGCATAACAAGGCTCCCAGTTCTCCATGGCCTGTCCTGCCTTCTGGATTTTACACTTTTTTCTGATGCCCCTTTGGACCGGGGGGAAGTGAGACTTCATTGTAGTGCAGATTTCCTTTGCAAGCTTGCTTGGTTGGCCAAAAAGGGCGTATGCGTTTTTTCCTGCAGGAAAAAACGCATACGCCCTTTTTGGCCAAGTGCATCATTGTGGACGTTCTGCCTCTTTTCCTATGCTTTAACTGCAATTCCAGTCTACCTCCTGAAATCGGTTTCCTGCAATTCTGCCCCGCTTTCAAGTCCTCTTGGCAGCCTTACTTCAGTATATTTTTGGACGATAGCTGTCATTTATAACTCTGCAGGTTTGTGAATTACAGTGCCCCTGAGCTCCTTTCTTCAACTCGCTTTCTTGTGAGCTGGTCGCAACACCGCAGGATTGCTTCAGGCCCTAATCTGGTTCTGGCACGGCACGCTGAGCCTTTGGTTAATTCCTCTTCCTGGTGGGAAATGAGAGTTAAATTTGCCCGTCCAGACACCTCCAGCTAGTCTCTCATTGGTTCTCCCTATTCCTGTTCATCTTCCGCAGAAATTGCAAACTGGGCCAAACAGGAGGTTAAAGGCACTGACTCTCCAAGTCGGGAGAGTGTTAGTAAAGCGTCTGGAATGTTGCACCCGAGTACCAGGGGACGAGAACTGAGACATATTGGAACACGTCTCCCGATCACACGGTGGATCATACTCTGGGTTCCACATGCATGTTTTAGCTGAAGGAAGAATCCCTTAAACCTGGAGAGTTGAGACCCGTGGAATGGGTACCATGCAATATGACTTCAAAGGGTCTTCATTTGCTCACCGAACCTCTCCAATCCTATCACTGCTGCGTTTATGCCCCTGTACACACGCTTGATTCTCTTTCGGAGACATAGCAATCCATAGGTTTTAAGATACTTACTAGTCAGGTACATTCTTAGGCGTTTAATATGGGGTGTTGAGTCCATTTCGTTGAGCAAGGAGTAGCTCTTGTCTATTCCATATTTGGCTTAAGGAACTTTATCTGTGTTCATTTCAACTCTGGTTTTAGGCAGCACCCCAACTCACCTTTCCCCTTAGCAAGCATAAGTTGGTTTTCTAAATTTGAGACCCTGTTCTGTTTTGTAATTCAGTTCCTGTGTAGCCAAGTTTACATTCCGTGTATTAGTGATATCTTATGATGTTTCTTTTTCTGTGTGACTTATTTCAGTTAGAATCATCATACCTGAATCCACTCATTATGCTGCTACGGGCCTGATGACATAGATTTCATTGCTGAGTGATATTGCATTGTACGTAAGTACCACAACTTCTTTATCCATTACTCACTTTCTGCGATATTGAACTTGTACCGTAAACGAGGTTCTTGTAAACAGAGCCGTCCCAAACTTTGGGGTGGCTGTGTCTTTTTGATTTTAATTTCCCTAAACTATAGGACCATAAGTGGAAGTGCCCTAGGCTCTGTTGCTTTGTTTTTTAGATGTTTCAGGAAACACCATACACTTCTCCCGAGTGGCTGTTGGCAATTTACATCCCGCCCATCAGCATAACAAGGCTACCAGTTCTCCATGGCCTGTCCTAACTTCTGGATTTTACACTTTTTTCAGATGGCCCTTTTGACCGGGGGGAAGTGAGACTTCATTGTAGTGCAGATTTCCTTTGCAAGCTTGCTTGGTTGGCCAAAAAGGGCGTATGCGTGTTTTTCTGAATATATTCAGGAAAAAACGCATACGCCCTTTTTGGCCAAGTGCATCAATGTGGACGTTCTGCCTCTTTTCCTATGCTTTAACTGCAATTCCAGTCTACCTCCTGAAATCGGTTTCCTGCAATTCTGCCCCGCTTTCAAGTCCTCTTGGCAGCCTTACTTCAGTATATTTTTGGACGATAGCTGTCATTTATAACTCTGCAGGTTTGTGAATTACAGTGCCCCTGAGCTCCTTTCTTCAACTCGCTTTCTTGTGAGCTGGTCGCAACACCGCAGGATTGCTTCAGGCCCTAATCTGGTTCTGGCACGGCACGCTGAGCCTTTGGTTAATTCCTCTTCCTGGTGGGAAATGAGAGTTAAATTTGCCCGTCCAGACACCTCCAGCTAGTCTCTCATTGGTTCTCCCTATTCCTGTTCATCTTCCGCAGAAATTGCAAACTGGGCCAAACAGGAGGTTAAAGGCACTGACTCTCCAAGTCGGGAGAGTGTTAGTAAAGCGTCTGGAATGTTGCACCCGAGTACCAGGGGACGAGAACTGAGACATATTTGAACACGTCTCCCGATCACACGGTGGATCATACTCTGGGTTCCACATGCATGTTTTAGCTGAAGGAAGAATCCCTTAAACCTGGAGAGTTGAGACCCGTGGAATGGGTACCATGCAATATGACTTCAAAGGGTCTTCATTTGCTCACCGAACCTCTCCAATCCTATCACTGCTGCGTTTATGCCCCTGTACACACGCTTGATTCTCTTTCGGAGACATAGCAATCCATAGGTTTTAAGATACTTACTAGTCAGGTACATTCTTAGGCGTTTAATATGGGGTGTTGAGTCCATTTCGTTGAGCAAGGAGTAGCTCTTGTCTATTCCATATTTGGCTTAAGGAACTTTATCTGTGTTCATTTCAACTCTGGTTTTAGGCAGCACCCCAACTCACCTTTCCCCTTAGCAAGCATAAGTTGGTTTTCTAAATTTGAGACCCTGTTCTGTTTTGTAATTCAGTTCCTGTGTAGCCAAGTTTACATTCCGTGTATTAGTGATATCTTATGATGTTTCTTTTTCTGTGTGACTTATTTCAGTTAGAATCATCATACCTGAATCCACTCATTATGCTGCTACGGGCCTGATGACATAGATTTCATTGCTGAGTGATATTGCATTGTACGTAAGTACCACAACTTCTTTATCCATTACTCACTTTCTGCGATATTGAACTTGTACCGTAAACGAGGTTCTTGTAAACAGAGCCGTCCCAAACTTTGGGGTGGCTGTGTCTTTTTGATTTTAATTTCCCTAAGCTATAGGACCATAAGTGGAAGTGCCCTAGGCTCTGTTGCTTTGTTTTTTAGATGTTTCAGGAAACACCATACACTTCTCCCGAGTGGCTGTTGGCAATTTACATCCCGCCCATCAGCATAACAAGGCTCCCAGTTCTCCATGGCCTGTCCTGCCTTCTGGATTTTACACTTTTTTCTGATGCCCCTTTGGACCGGGGGGAAGTGAGACTTCATTGTAGTGCAGATTTCCTTTGCAAGCTTGCTTGGTTGGCCAAAAAGGGCGTATGCGTTTTTTCCTGCAGGAAAAAACGCATACGCCCTTTTTGGCCAAGTGCATCATTGTGGACGTTCTGCCTCTTTTCCTATGCTTTCAATGCAATTCCAGTCTACCTCCTGAAATCGGTTTCCTGCAATTCTGCCCCGCTTTCAAGTCCTCTTGGCAGCCTTACTTCAGTATATTTTTGGACGATAGCTGTCATTTATAACTCTGCAGGTTTGTGAATTACAGTGCCCCTGAGCTCCTTTCTTCAACTCGCTTTCTTGTGAGCTGGTCGCAACACCGCAGGATTGCTTCAGGCCCTAATCTGGTTCTGGCACGGCACGCTGAGCCTTTGGTTAATTCCTCTTCCTGGTGGGAAATGAGAGTTAAATTTGCCCGTCCAGACACCTCCAGCTAGTCTCTCATTGGTTCTCCCTATTCCTGTTCATCTTCCGCAGAAATTGCAAACTGGGCCAAACAGGAGGTTAAAGGCACTGACTCTCCAAGTCGGGAGAGTGTTAGTAAAGCGTCTGGAATGTTGCACCCGAGTACCAGGGGACGAGAACTGAGACATATTGGAACACGTCTCCCGATCACACGGTGGATCATACTCTGGGTTCCACATGCATGTTTTAGCTGAAGGAAGAATCCCTTAAACCTGGAGAGTTGAGACCCGTGGAATGGGTACCATGCAATATGACTTCAAAGGGTCTTCATTTGCTCACCGAACCTCTCCAATCCTATCACTGCTGCGTTTATGCCCCTGTACACACGCTTGATTCTCTTTCGGAGACATAGCAATCCATAGGTTTTAAGATACTTACTAGTCAGGTACATTCTTAGGCGTTTAATATGGGGTGTTGAGTCCATTTCGTTGAGCAAGGAGTAGCTCTTGTCTATTCCATATTTGGCTTAAGGAACTTTATCTGTGTTCATTTCAACTCTGGTTTTAGGCAGCACCCCAACTCACCTTTCCCCTTAGCAAGCATAAGTTGGTTTTCTAAATTTGAGACCCTGTTCTGTTTTGTAATTCAGTTCCTGTGTAGCCAAGTTTACATTCTGTGTATTAGTGATATCTTATGATGTTTCTTTTTCTGTGTGACTTATTTCAGTTAGAATCATCATACCTGAATCCACTCATTATGCTGCTACGGGCCTGATGACATAGATTTCATTGCTGAGTGATATTGCATTGTACGTAAGTACCACAACTTCTTTATCCATTACTCACTTTCTGCGATATTGAACTTGTACCGTAAACGAGGTTCTTGTAAACAGAGCCGTCCCAAACTTTGGGGTGGCTGTGTCTTTTTGATTTTAATTTCCCTAAGCTATAGGACCATAAGTGGAAGTGCCCTAGGCTCTGTTGCTTTGTTTTTTAGATGTTTCAGGAAACACCATACACTTCTCCCGAGTGGCTGTTGGCAATTTACATCCCGCCCATCAGCATAACAAGGCTCCCAGTTCTCCATGGCCTGTCCTGCCTTCTGGATTTTACACTTTTTTCTGATGCCCCTTTGGACCGGGGGGAAGTGAGACTTCATTGTAGTGCAGATTTCCTTTGCAAGCTTGCTTGGTTGGCCAAAAAGGGCGTATGCGTTTTTTCCTGCAGGAAAAAACGCATACGCCCTTTTTGGCCAAGTGCATCATTGTGGACGTTCTGCCTCTTTTCCTATGCTTTCAATGCAATTCCAGTCTACCTCCTGAAATCGGTTTCCTGCAATTCTGCCCCGCTTTCAAGTCCTCTTGGCAGCCTTACTTCAGTATATTTTTGGACGATAGCTGTCATTTATAACTCTGCAGGTTTGTGAATTACAGTGCCCCTGAGCTCCTTTCTTCAACTCGCTTTCTTGTGAGCTGGTCGCAACACCGCAGGATTGCTTCAGGCCCTAATCTGGTTCTGGCACGGCACGCTGAGCCTTTGGTTAATTCCTCTTCCTGGTGGGAAATGAGAGTTAAATTTGCCCGTCCAGACACCTCCAGCTAGTCTCTCATTGGTTCTCCCTATTCCTGTTCATCTTCCGCAGAAATTGCAAACTGGGCCAAACAGGAGGTTAAAGGCACTGACTCTCCAAGTCGGGAGAGTGTTAGTAAAGCGTCTGGAATGTTGCACCCGAGTACCAGGGGACGAGAACTGAGACATATTGGAACACGTCTCCCGATCACACGGTGGATCATACTCTGGGTTCCACATGCATGTTTTAGCTGAAGGAAGAATCCCTTAAACCTGGAGAGTTGAGACCCGTGGAATGGGTACCATGCAATATGACTTCAAAGGGTCTTCATTTGCTCACCGAACCTCTCCAATCCTATCACTGCTGCGTTTATGCCCCTGTACACACGCTTGATTCTCTTTCGGAGACATAGCAATCCATAGGTTTTAAGATACTTACTAGTCAGGTACATTCTTAGGCGTTTAATATGGGGTGTTGAGTCCATTTCGTTGAGCAAGGAGTAGCTCTTGTCTATTCCATATTTGGCTTAAGGAACTTTATCTGTGTTCATTTCAACTCTGGTTTTAGGCAGCACCCCAACTCACCTTTCCCCTTAGCAAGCATAAGTTGGTTTTCTAAATTTGAGACCCTGTTCTGTTTTGTAATTCAGTTCCTGTGTAGCCAAGTTTACATTCCGTGTATTAGTGATATCTTATGATGTTTCTTTTTCTGTGTGACTTATTTCAGTTAGAATCATCATACCTGAATCCACTCATTATGCTGCTACGGGCCTGATGACATAGATTTCATTGCTGAGTGATATTGCATTGTACGTAAGTACCACAACTTCTTTATCCATTACTCACTTTCTGCGATATTGAACTTGTACCGTAAACGAGGTTCTTGTAAACAGAGCCGTCCCAAACTTTGGGGTGGCTGTGTCTTTTTGATTTTAATTTCCCTAAGCTATAGGACCATAAGTGGAAGTGCCCTAGGCTCTGTTGCTTTGTTTTTTAGATGTTTCAGGAAACACCATACACTTCTCCCGAGTGGCTGTTGGCAATTTACATCCCGCCCATCAGCATAACAAGGCTCCCAGTTCTCCATGGCCTGTCCTGCCTTCTGGATTTTACACTTTTTTCTGATGCCCCTTTGGACCGGGGGGAAGTGAGACTTCATTGTAGTGCAGATTTCCTTTGCAAGCTTGCTTGGTTGGCCAAAAAGGGCGTATGCGTTTTTTCCTGCAGGAAAAAACGCATACGCCCTTTTTGGCCAAGTGCATCATTGTGGACGTTCTGCCTCTTTTCCTATGCTTTCAATGCAATTCCAGTCTACCTCCTGAAATCGGTTTCCTGCAATTCTGCCCCGCTTTCAAGTCCTCTTGGCAGCCTTACTTCAGTATATTTTTGGACGATAGCTGTCATTTATAACTCTGCAGGTTTGTGAATTACAGTGCCCCTGAGCTCCTTTCTTCAACTCGCTTTCTTGTGAGCTGGTCGCAACACCGCAGGATTGCTTCAGGCCCTAATCTGGTTCTGGCACGGCACGCTGAGCCTTTGGTTAATTCCTCTTCCTGGTGGGAAATGAGAGTTAAATTTGCCCGTCCAGACACCTCCAGCTAGTCTCTCATTGGTTCTCCCTATTCCTGTTCATCTTCCGCAGAAATTGCAAACTGGGCCAAACAGGAGGTTAAAGGCACTGACTCTCCAAGTCGGGAGAGTGTTAGTAAAGCGTCTGGAATGTTGCACCCGAGTACCAGGGGACGAGAACTGAGACATATTTGAACACGTCTCCCGATCACACGGTGGATCATACTCTGGGTTCCACATGCATGTTTTAGCTGAAGGAAGAATCCCTTAAACCTGGAGAGTTGAGACCCGTGGAATGGGTACCATGCAATATGACTTCAAAGGGTCTTCATTTGCTCACCGAACCTCTCCAATCCTATCACTGCTGCGTTTATGCCCCTGTACACACGCTTGATTCTCTTTCGGAGACATAGCAATCCATAGGTTTTAAGATACTTACTAGTCAGGTACATTCTTAGGCGTTTAATATGGGGTGTTGAGTCCATTTCGTTGAGCAAGGAGTAGCTCTTGTCTATTCCATATTTGGCTTAAGGAACTTTATCTGTGTTCATTTCAACTCTGGTTTTAGGCAGCACCCCAACTCACCTTTCCCCTTAGCAAGCATAAGTTGGTTTTCTAAATTTGAGACCCTGTTCTGTTTTGTAATTCAGTTCCTGTGTAGCCAAGTTTACATTCCGTGTATTAGTGATATCTTATGATGTTTCTTTTTCTGTGTGACTTATTTCAGTTAGAATCATCATACCTGAATCCACTCATTATGCTGCTACGGGCCTGATGACATAGATTTCATTGCTGAGTGATATTGCATTGTACGTAAGTACCACAACTTCTTTATCCATTACTCACTTTCTGCGATATTGAACTTGTACCGTAAACGAGGTTCTTGTAAACAGAGCCGTCCCAAACTTTGGGGTGGCTGTGTCTTTTTGATTTTAATTTCCCTAAACTATAGGACCATAAGTGGAAGTGCCCTAGGCTCTGTTGCTTTGTTTTTTAGATGTTTCAGGAAACACCATACACTTCTCCCGAGTGGCTGTTGGCAATTTACATCCCGCCCATCAGCATAACAAGGCTACCAGTTCTCCATGGCCTGTCCTAACTTCTGGATTTTACACTTTTTTCAGATGGCCCTTTTGACCGGGGGGAAGTGAGACTTCATTGTAGTGCAGATTTCCTTTGCAAGCTTGCTTGGTTGGCCAAAAAGGGCGTATGCGTGTTTTTCTGAATATATTCAGGAAAAAACGCATACGCCCTTTTTGGCCAAGTGCATCAATGTGGACGTTCTGCCTCTTTTCCTATGCTTTAACTGCAATTCCAGTCTACCTCCTGAAATCGGTTTCCTGCAATTCTGCCCCGCTTTCAAGTCCTCTTGGCAGCCTTACTTCAGTATATTTTTGGACGATAGCTGTCATTTATAACTCTGCAGGTTTGTGAATTACAGTGCCCCTGAGCTCCTTTCTTCAACTCGCTTTCTTGTGAGCTGGTCGCAACACCGCAGGATTGCTTCAGGCCCTAATCTGGTTCTGGCACGGCACGCTGAGCCTTTGGTTAATTCCTCTTCCTGGTGGGAAATGAGAGTTAAATTTGCCCGTCCAGACACCTCCAGCTAGTCTCTCATTGGTTCTCCCTATTCCTGTTCATCTTCCGCAGAAATTGCAAACTGGGCCAAACAGGAGGTTAAAGGCACTGACTCTCCAAGTCGGGAGAGTGTTAGTAAAGCGTCTGGAATGTTGCACCCGAGTACCAGGGGACGAGAACTGAGACATATTTGAACACGTCTCCCGATCACACGGTGGATCATACTCTGGGTTCCACATGCATGTTTTAGCTGAAGGAAGAATCCCTTAAACCTGGAGAGTTGAGACCCGTGGAATGGGTACCATGCAATATGACTTCAAAGGGTCTTCATTTGCTCACCGAACCTCTCCAATCCTATCACTGCTGCGTTTATGCCCCTGTACACACGCTTGATTCTCTTTCGGAGACATAGCAATCCATAGGTTTTAAGATACTTACTAGTCAGGTACATTCTTAGGCGTTTAATATGGGGTGTTGAGTCCATTTCGTTGAGCAAGGAGTAGCTCTTGTCTATTCCATATTTGGCTTAAGGAACTTTATCTGTGTTCATTTCAACTCTGGTTTTAGGCAGCACCCCAACTCACCTTTCCCCTTAGCAAGCATAAGTTGGTTTTCTAAATTTGAGACCCTGTTCTGTTTTGTAATTCAGTTCCTGTGTAGCCAAGTTTACATTCCGTGTATTAGTGATATCTTATGATGTTTCTTTTTCTGTGTGACTTATTTCAGTTAGAATCATCATACCTGAATCCACTCATTATGCTGCTACGGGCCTGATGACATAGATTTCATTGCTGAGTGATATTGCATTGTACGTAAGTACCACAACTTCTTTATCCATTACTCACTTTCTGCGATATTGAACTTGTACCGTAAACGAGGTTCTTGTAAACAGAGCCGTCCCAAACTTTGGGGTGGCTGTGTCTTTTTGATTTTAATTTCCCTAAACTATAGGACCATAAGTGGAAGTGCCCTAGGCTCTGTTGCTTTGTTTTTTAGATGTTTCAGGAAACACCATACACTTCTCCCGAGTGGCTGTTGGCAATTTACATCCCGCCCATCAGCATAACAAGGCTACCAGTTCTCCATGGCCTGTCCTGCCTTCTGGATTTTACACTTTTTTCTGATGCCCCTTTTGACCGGGGGGAAGTGAGACTTCATTGTAGTGCAGATTTCCTTTGCAAGCTTGCTTGGTTGGCCAAAAAGGGCGTATGCGTTTTTTCCTGCAGGAAAAAACGCATACGCCCTTTTTGGCCAAGTGCATCATTGTGGACGTTCTGCCTCTTTTCCTATGCTTTCAATGCAATTCCAGTCTACCTCCTGAAATCAGTTTCCTGCAATTCTGCCCCGCTTTCAAGTCCTCTTGGCAGCCTTACTTCAGTATATTTTTGGACGATAGCTGTCATTTATAACTCTGCAGGTTTGTGAATTACAGTGCCCCTGAGCTCCTTTCTTCAACTCGCTTTCTTGTGAGCTGGTCGCAACACCGCAGGATTGCTTCAGGCCCTAATCTGGTTCTGGCACGGCACGCTGAGCCTTTGGTTAATTCCTCTTCCTGGTGGGAAATGAGTGTTAAATTTGCTTGTCCAGACACCTCCAGCTAGTGTCTCATTGGTTCTCCCTGTTCCTGTTCATCTTCCGCAGAAATTGCAAACTGGGCCAAACAGGAGGTTAAAGGCACTGACTCTCCAAGTCGGGAGAGTGTTAGTAAAGCGTCTGGAATGTTGCACCCGAGTACCAGGGGACGAGAACTGAGACATATTTGAACACGTCTCCCGATCACACGGTGGATCATACTCTGGGTTCCACATGCATGTTTTAGCTGAAGGAAGAATCCCTTAAACCTGGAGAGTTGAGACCCGTGGAATGGGTACCATGCAATATGACTTCAAAGGGTCTTCATTTGCTCACCGAACCTCTCCAATCCTATCACTGCTGCGTTTATGCCCCTGTACACACGCTTGATTCTCTTTCGGAGACATAGCAATCCATAGGTTTTAAGATACTTACTAGTCAGGTACATTCTTAGGCATTTAATATGAGGTGTTGAGTCCATTTCGTTGAGCAAGGTGTAGCTCTTGTCTATTCCATATTTGGCTTAAGGAACTTTATCTGTGTTCATTTCAACTCTGGTTTTAGGCAGCACCCCAACTCACCTTTCCCCTTAGCAAGCATAAGTTGGTTTTCTAAATTTGAGACCCTGTTCTGTTTTGTAATTCAGTTCCTGTGTAGCCAAGTTTACATTCCGTGTATTAGTGATATCTTATGATGTTTCTTTTTCTGTGTGACTTATTTCAGTTAGAATCATCATACCTGAATCCACTCATTATGCTGCTACGGGCCTGATGACATAGATTTCATTGCTGAGTGATATTGCATTGTACGTAAGTACCACAACTTCTTTATCCATTACTCACTTTCTGCGATATTGAACTTGTACCGTAAACGAGGTTCTTGTAAACAGAGCCGTCCCAAACTTTGGGGTGGCTGTGTCTTTTTGATTTTAATTTCCCTAAACTATAGGACCATAAGTGGAAGTGCCCTAGGCTCTGTTGCTTTGTTTTTTAGATGTTTCAGGAAACACCATACACTTCTCCCGAGTGGCTGTTGGCAATTTACATCCCGCCCATCAGCATAACAAGGCTACCAGTTCTCCATGGCCTGTCCTGCCTTCTGGATTTTACACTTTTTTCTGATGCCCCTTTTGACCGGGGGGAAGTGAGACTTCATTGTAGTGCAGATTTCCTTTGCAAGCTTGCTTGGTTGGCCAAAAAGGGCGTATGCGTTTTTTCCTGCAGGAAAAAACGCATACGCCCTTTTTGGCCAAGTGCATCATTGTGGACGTTCTGCCTCTTTTCCTATGCTTTCAATGCAATTCCAGTCTACCTCCTGAAATCAGTTTCCTGCAATTCTGCCCCGCTTTCAAGTCCTCTTGGCAGCCTTACTTCAGTATATTTTTGGACGATAGCTGTCATTTATAACTCTGCAGGTTTGTGAATTACAGTGCCCCTGAGCTCCTTTCTTCAACTCGCTTTCTTGTGAGCTGGTCGCAACACCGCAGGATTGCTTCAGGCCCTAATCTGGTTCTGGCACGGCACGCTGAGCCTTTGGTTAATTCCTCTTCCTGGTGGGAAATGAGTGTTAAATTTGCTTGTCCAGACACCTCCAGCTAGTGTCTCATTGGTTCTCCCTGTTCCTGTTCATCTTCCGCAGAAATTGCAAACTGGGCCAAACAGGAGGTTAAAGGCACTGACTCTCCAAGTCGGGAGAGTGTTAGTAAAGCGTCTGGAATGTTGCACCCGAGTACCAGGGGACGAGAACTGAGACATATTTGAACACGTCTCCCGATCACACGGTGGATCATACTCTGGGTTCCACATGCATGTTTTAGCTGAAGGAAGAATCCCTTAAACCTGGAGAGTTGAGACCCGTGGAATGGGTACCATGCAATATGACTTCAAAGGGTCTTCATTTGCTCACCGAACCTCTCCAATCCTATCACTGCTGCGTTTATGCCCCTGTACACACGCTTGATTCTCTTTCGGAGACATAGCAATCCATAGGTTTTAAGATACTTACTAGTCAGGTACATTCTTAGGCATTTAATATGAGGTGTTGAGTCCATTTCGTTGAGCAAGGTGTAGCTCTTGTCTATTCCATATTTGGCTTAAGGAACTTTATCTGTGTTCATTTCAACTCTGGTTTTAGGCAGCACCCCAACTCACCTTTCCCCTTAGCAAGCATAAGTTGGTTTTCTAAATTTGAGACCCTGTTCTGTTTTGTAATTCAGTTCCTGTGTAGCCAAGTTTACATTCCGTGTATTAGTGATATCTTATGATGTTTCTTTTTCTGTGTGACTTATTTCAGTTAGAATCATCATACCTGAATCCACTCATTATGCTGCTACGGGCCTGATGACATAGATTTCATTGCTGAGTGATATTGCATTGTACGTAAGTACCACAACTTCTTTATCCATTACTCACTTTCTGCGATATTGAACTTGTACCGTAAACGAGGTTCTTGTAAACAGAGCCGTCCCAAACTTTGGGGTGGCTGTGTCTTTTTGATTTTAATTTCCCTAAACTATAGGACCATAAGTGGAAGTGCCCTAGGCTCTGTTGCTTTGTTTTTTAGATGTTTCAGGAAACACCATACACTTCTCCCGAGTGGCTGTTGGCAATTTACATCCCGCCCATCAGCATAACAAGGCTACCAGTTCTCCATGGCCTGTCCTAACTTCTGGATTTTACACTTTTTTCAGATGGCCCTTTTGACCGGGGGGAAGTGAGACTTCATTGTAGTGCAGATTTCCTTTGCAAGCTTGCTTGGTTGGCCAAAAAGGGCGTATGCGTGTTTTCCTGAATATATTCAGGAAAAAACGCATACGCCCTTTTTGGCCAAGTGCATCATTGTGGACGTTCTGCCTCTTTTCCTATGCTTTAACTGCAATTCCAGTCTACCTCCTGAAATCGGTTTCCTGCAATTCTGCCCCGCTTTCAAGTCCTCTTGGCAGCCTTACTTCAGTATATTTTTGGACGATAGCTGTCATTTATAACTCTGCAGGTTTGTGAATTACAGTGCCCCTGAGCTCCTTTCTTCAACTCGCTTTCTTGTGAGCTGGTCGCAACACCGCAGGATTGCTTCAGGCCCTAATCTGGTTCTGGCACGGCACGCTGAGCCTTTGGTTAATTCCTCTTCCTGGTGGGAAATGAGAGTTAAATTTGCCCGTCCAGACACCTCCAGCTAGTCTCTCATTGGTTCTCCCTATTCCTGTTCATCTTCCGCAGAAATTGCAAACTGGGCCAAACAGGAGGTTAAAGGCACTGACTCTCCAAGTCGGGAGAGTGTTAGTAAAGCGTCTGGAATGTTGCACCCGAGTACCAGGGGACGAGAACTGAGACATATTGGAACACGTCTCCCGATCACACGGTGGATCATACTCTGGGTTCCACATGCATGTTTTAGCTGAAGGAAGAATCCCTTAAACCTGGAGAGTTGAGACCCGTGGAATGGGTACCATGCAATATGACTTCAAAGGGTCTTCATTTGCTCACCGAACCTCTCCAATCCTATCACTGCTGCGTTTATGCCCCTGTACACACGCTTGATTCTCTTTCGGAGACATAGCAATCCATAGGTTTTAAGATACTTACTAGTCAGGTACATTCTTAGGCGTTTAATATGGGGTGTTGAGTCCATTTCGTTGAGCAAGGAGTAGCTCTTGTCTATTCCATATTTGGCTTAAGGAACTTTATCTGTGTTCATTTCAACTCTGGTTTTAGGCAGCACCCCAACTCACCTTTCCCCTTAGCAAGCATAAGTTGGTTTTCTAAATTTGAGACCCTGTTCTGTTTTGTAATTCAGTTCCTGTGTAGCCAAGTTTACATTCCGTGTATTAGTGATATCTTATGATGTTTCTTTTTCTGTGTGACTTATTTCAGTTAGAATCATCATACCTGAATCCACTCATTATGCTGCTACGGGCCTGATGACATAGATTTCATTGCTGAGTGATATTGCATTGTACGTAAGTACCACAACTTCTTTATCCATTACTCACTTTCTGCGATATTGAACTTGTACCGTAAACGAGGTTCTTGTAAACAGAGCCGTCCCAAACTTTGGGGTGGCTGTGTCTTTTTGATTTTAATTTCCCTAAACTATAGGACCATAAGTGGAAGTGCCCTAGGCTCTGTTGCTTTGTTTTTTAGATGTTTCAGGAAACACCATACACTTCTCCCGAGTGGCTGTTGGCAATTTACATCCCGCCCATCAGCATAACAAGGCTACCAGTTCTCCATGGCCTGTCCTAACTTCTGGATTTTACACTTTTTTCAGATGGCCCTTTTGACCGGGGGGAAGTGAGACTTCATTGTAGTGCAGATTTCCTTTGCAAGCTTGCTTGGTTGGCCAAAAAGGGCGTATGCGTGTTTTCCTGAATATATTCAGGAAAAAACGCATACGCCCTTTTTGGCCAAGTGCATCATTGTGGACGTTCTGCCTCTTTTCCTATGCTTTAACTGCAATTCCAGTCTACCTCCTGAAATCGGTTTCCTGCAATTCTGCCCCGCTTTCAAGTCCTCTTGGCAGCCTTACTTCAGTATATTTTTGGACGATAGCTGTCATTTATAACTCTGCAGGTTTGTGAATTACAGTGCCCCTGAGCTCCTTTCTTCAACTCGCTTTCTTGTGAGCTGGTCGCAACACCGCAGGATTGCTTCAGGCCCTAATCTGGTTCTGGCACGGCACGCTGAGCCTTTGGTTAATTCCTCTTCCTGGTGGGAAATGAGAGTTAAATTTGCCCGTCCAGACACCTCCAGCTAGTCTCTCATTGGTTCTCCCTATTCCTGTTCATCTTCCGCAGAAATTGCAAACTGGGCCAAACAGGAGGTTAAAGGCACTGACTCTCCAAGTCGGGAGAGTGTTAGTAAAGCGTCTGGAATGTTGCACCCGAGTACCAGGGGACGAGAACTGAGACATATTGGAACACGTCTCCCGATCACACGGTGGATCATACTCTGGGTTCCACATGCATGTTTTAGCTGAAGGAAGAATCCCTTAAACCTGGAGAGTTGAGACCCGTGGAATGGGTACCATGCAATATGACTTCAAAGGGTCTTCATTTGCTCACCGAACCTCTCCAATCCTATCACTGCTGCGTTTATGCCCCTGTACACACGCTTGATTCTCTTTCGGAGACATAGCAATCCATAGGTTTTAAGATACTTACTAGTCAGGTACATTCTTAGGCGTTTAATATGGGGTGTTGAGTCCATTTCGTTGAGCAAGGAGTAGCTCTTGTCTATTCCATATTTGGCTTAAGGAACTTTATCTGTGTTCATTTCAACTCTGGTTTTAGGCAGCACCCCAACTCACCTTTCCCCTTAGCAAGCATAAGTTGGTTTTCTAAATTTGAGACCCTGTTCTGTTTTGTAATTCAGTTCCTGTGTAGCCAAGTTTACATTCCGTGTATTAGTGATATCTTATGATGTTTCTTTTTCTGTGTGACTTATTTCAGTTAGAATCATCATACCTGAATCCACTCATTATGCTGCTACGGGCCTGATGACATAGATTTCATTGCTGAGTGATATTGCATTGTACGTAAGTACCACAACTTCTTTATCCATTACTCACTTTCTGCGATATTGAACTTGTACCGTAAACGAGGTTCTTGTAAACAGAGCCGTCCCAAACTTTGGGGTGGCTGTGTCTTTTTGATTTTAATTTCCCTAAGCTATAGGACCATAAGTGGAAGTGCCCTAGGCTCTGTTGCTTTGTTTTTTAGATGTTTCAGGAAACACCATACACTTCTCCCGAGTGGCTGTTGGCAATTTACATCCCGCCCATCAGCATAACAAGGCTCCCAGTTCTCCATGGCCTGTCCTGCCTTCTGGATTTTACACTTTTTTCTGATGCCCCTTTGGACCGGGGGGAAGTGAGACTTCATTGTAGTGCAGATTTCCTTTGCAAGCTTGCTTGGTTGGCCAAAAAGGGCGTATGCGTTTTTTCCTGCAGGAAAAAACGCATACGCCCTTTTTGGCCAAGTGCATCATTGTGGACGTTCTGCCTCTTTTCCTATGCTTTCAATGCAATTCCAGTCTACCTCCTGAAATCGGTTTCCTGCAATTCTGCCCCGCTTTCAAGTCCTCTTGGCAGCCTTACTTCAGTATATTTTTGGACGATAGCTGTCATTTATAACTCTGCAGGTTTGTGAATTACAGTGCCCCTGAGCTCCTTTCTTCAACTCGCTTTCTTGTGAGCTGGTCGCAACACCGCAGGATTGCTTCAGGCCCTAATCTGGTTCTGGCACGGCACGCTGAGCCTTTGGTTAATTCCTCTTCCTGGTGGGAAATGAGAGTTAAATTTGCCCGTCCAGACACCTCCAGCTAGTCTCTCATTGGTTCTCCCTATTCCTGTTCATCTTCCGCAGAAATTGCAAACTGGGCCAAACAGGAGGTTAAAGGCACTGACTCTCCAAGTCGGGAGAGTGTTAGTAAAGCGTCTGGAATGTTGCACCCGAGTACCAGGGGACGAGAACTGAGACATATTGGAACACGTCTCCCGATCACACGGTGGATCATACTCTGGGTTCCACATGCATGTTTTAGCTGAAGGAAGAATCCCTTAAACCTGGAGAGTTGAGACCCGTGGAATGGGTACCATGCAATATGACTTCAAAGGGTCTTCATTTGCTCACCGAACCTCTCCAATCCTATCACTGCTGCGTTTATGCCCCTGTACACACGCTTGATTCTCTTTCGGAGACATAGCAATCCATAGGTTTTAAGATACTTACTAGTCAGGTACATTCTTAGACGTTTAATATGGGGTGTTGAGTCCATTTCGTTGAGCAAGGAGTAGCTCTTGTCTATTCCATATTTGGCTTAAGGAACTTTATCTGTGTTCATTTCAACTCTGGTTTTAGGCAGCACCCCAACTCACCTTTCCCCTTAGCAAGCATAAGTTGGTTTTCTAAATTTGAGACCCTGTTCTGTTTTGTAATTCAGTTCCTGTGTAGCCAAGTTTACATTCCGTGTATTAGTGATATCTTATGATGTTTCTTTTTCTGTGTGACTTATTTCAGTTAGAATCATCATACCTGAATCCACTCATTATGCTGCTACGGGCCTGATGACATAGATTTCATTGCTGAGTGATATTGCATTGTACGTAAGTACCACAACTTCTTTATCCATTACTCACTTTCTGCGATATTGAACTTGTACCGTAAACGAGGTTCTTGTAAACAGAGCCGTCCCAAACTTTGGGGTGGCTGTGTCTTTTTGATTTTAATTTCCCTAAACTATAGGACCATAAGTGGAAGTGCCCTAGGCTCTGTTGCTTTGTTTTTTAGATGTTTCAGGAAACACCATACACTTCTCCCGAGTGGCTGTTGGCAATTTACATCCCGCCCATCAGCATAACAAGGCTACCAGTTCTCCATGGCCTGTCCTAACTTCTGGATTTTACACTTTTTTCAGATGGCCCTTTTGACCGGGGGGAAGTGAGACTTCATTGTAGTGCAGATTTCCTTTGCAAGCTTGCTTGGTTGGCCAAAAAGGGCGTATGCGTGTTTTCCTGAATATATTCAGGAAAAAACGCATACGCCCTTTTTGGCCAAGTGCATCATTGTGGACGTTCTGCCTCTTTTCCTATGCTTTAACTGCAATTCCAGTCTACCTCCTGAAATCGGTTTCCTGCAATTCTGCCCCGCTTTCAAGTCCTCTTGGCAGCCTTACTTCAGTATATTTTTGGACGATAGCTGTCATTTATAACTCTGCAGGTTTGTGAATTACAGTGCCCCTGAGCTCCTTTCTTCAACTCGCTTTCTTGTGAGCTGGTCGCAACACCGCAGGATTGCTTCAGGCCCTAATCTGGTTCTGGCACGGCACGCTGAGCCTTTGGTTAATTCCTCTTCCTGGTGGGAAATGAGAGTTAAATTTGCCCGTCCAGACACCTCCAGCTAGTCTCTCATTGGTTCTCCCTATTCCTGTTCATCTTCCGCAGAAATTGCAAACTGGGCCAAACAGGAGGTTAAAGGCACTGACTCTCCAAGTCGGGAGAGTGTTAGTAAAGCGTCTGGAATGTTGCACCCGAGTACCAGGGGACGAGAACTGAGACATATTGGAACACGTCTCCCGATCACACGGTGGATCATACTCTGGGTTCCACATGCATGTTTTAGCTGAAGGAAGAATCCCTTAAACCTGGAGAGTTGAGACCCGTGGAATGGGTACCATGCAATATGACTTCAAAGGGTCTTCATTTGCTCACCGAACCTCTCCAATCCTATCACTGCTGCGTTTATGCCCCTGTACACACGCTTGATTCTCTTTCGGAGACATAGCAATCCATAGGTTTTAAGATACTTACTAGTCAGGTACATTCTTAGGCGTTTAATATGGGGTGTTGAGTCCATTTCGTTGAGCAAGGAGTAGCTCTTGTCTATTCCATATTTGGCTTAAGGAACTTTATCTGTGTTCATTTCAACTCTGGTTTTAGGCAGCACCCCAACTCACCTTTCCCCTTAGCAAGCATAAGTTGGTTTTCTAAATTTGAGACCCTGTTCTGTTTTGTAATTCAGTTCCTGTGTAGCCAAGTTTACATTCCGTGTATTAGTGATATCTTATGATGTTTCTTTTTCTGTGTGACTTATTTCAGTTAGAATCATCATACCTGAATCCACTCATTATGCTGCTACGGGCCTGATGACATAGATTTCATTGCTGAGTGATATTGCATTGTACGTAAGTACCACAACTTCTTTATCCATTACTCACTTTCTGCGATATTGAACTTGTACCGTAAACGAGGTTCTTGTAAACAGAGCCGTCCCAAACTTTGGGGTGGCTGTGTCTTTTTGATTTTAATTTCCCTAAGCTATAGGACCATAAGTGGAAGTGCCCTAGGCTCTGTTGCTTTGTTTTTTAGATGTTTCAGGAAACACCATACACTTCTCCCGAGTGGCTGTTGGCAATTTACATCCCGCCCATCAGCATAACAAGGCTCCCAGTTCTCCATGGCCTGTCCTGCCTTCTGGATTTTACACTTTTTTCTGATGCCCCTTTGGACCGGGGGGAAGTGAGACTTCATTGTAGTGCAGATTTCCTTTGCAAGCTTGCTTGGTTGGCCAAAAAGGGCGTATGCGTTTTTTCCTGCAGGAAAAAACGCATACGCCCTTTTTGGCCAAGTGCATCATTGTGGACGTTCTGCCTCTTTTCCTATGCTTTCAATGCAATTCCAGTCTACCTCCTGAAATCGGTTTCCTGCAATTCTGCCCCGCTTTCAAGTCCTCTTGGCAGCCTTACTTCAGTATATTTTTGGACGATAGCTGTCATTTATAACTCTGCAGGTTTGTGAATTACAGTGCCCCTGAGCTCCTTTCTTCAACTCGCTTTCTTGTGAGCTGGTCGCAACACCGCAGGATTGCTTCAGGCCCTAATCTGGTTCTGGCACGGCACGCTGAGCCTTTGGTTAATTCCTCTTCCTGGTGGGAAATGAGAGTTAAATTTGCCCGTCCAGACACCTCCAGCTAGTCTCTCATTGGTTCTCCCTATTCCTGTTCATCTTCCGCAGAAATTGCAAACTGGGCCAAACAGGAGGTTAAAGGCACTGACTCTCCAAGTCGGGAGAGTGTTAGTAAAGCGTCTGGAATGTTGCACCCGAGTACCAGGGGACGAGAACTGAGACATATTGGAACACGTCTCCCGATCACACGGTGGATCATACTCTGGGTTCCACATGCATGTTTTAGCTGAAGGAAGAATCCCTTAAACCTGGAGAGTTGAGACCCGTGGAATGGGTACCACGCAATATGACTTCAAAGGGTCTTCATTTGCTCACCGAACCTCTCCAATCCTATCACTGCTGCGTTTATGCCCCTGTACACACGCTTGATTCTCTTTCGGAGACATAGCAATCCATAGGTTTTAAGATACTTACTAGTCAGGTACATTCTTAGGCGTTTAATATGGGGTGTTGAGTCCATTTCGTTGAGCAAGGAGTAGCTCTTGTCTATTCCATATTTGGCTTAAGGAACTTTATCTGTGTTCATTTCAACTCTGGTTTTAGGCAGCACCCCAACTCACCTTTCCCCTTAGCAAGCATAAGTTGGTTTTCTAAATTTGAGACCCTGTTCTGTTTTGTAATTCAGTTCCTGTGTAGCCAAGTTTACATTCCGTGTATTAGTGATATCTTATGATGTTTCTTTTTCTGTGTGACTTATTTCAGTTAGAATCATCATACCTGAATCCACTCATTATGCTGCTACGGGCCTGATGACATAGATTTCATTGCTGAGTGATATTGCATTGTACGTAAGTACCACAACTTCTTTATCCATTACTCACTTTCTGCGATATTGAACTTGTACCGTAAACGAGGTTCTTGTAAACAGAGCCGTCCCAAACTTTGGGGTGGCTGTGTCTTTTTGATTTTAATTTCCCTAAGCTATAGGACCATAAGTGGAAGTGCCCTAGGCTCTGTTGCTTTGTTTTTTAGATGTTTCAGGAAACACCATACACTTCTCCCGAGTGGCTGTTGGCAATTTACATCCCGCCCATCAGCATAACAAGGCTCCCAGTTCTCCATGGCCTGTCCTGCCTTCTGGATTTTACACTTTTTTCTGATGCCCCTTTGGACCGGGGGGAAGTGAGACTTCATTGTAGTGCAGATTTCCTTTGCAAGCTTGCTTGGTTGGCCAAAAAGGGCGTATGCGTTTTTTCCTGCAGGAAAAAACGCATACGCCCTTTTTGGCCAAGTGCATCATTGTGGACGTTCTGCCTCTTTTCCTATGCTTTCAATGCAATTCCAGTCTACCTCCTGAAATCGGTTTCCTGCAATTCTGCCCCGCTTTCAAGTCCTCTTGGCAGCCTTACTTCAGTATATTTTTGGACGATAGCTGTCATTTATAACTCTGCAGGTTTGTGAATTACAGTGCCCCTGAGCTCCTTTCTTCAACTCGCTTTCTTGTGAGCTGGTCGCAACACCGCAGGATTGCTTCAGGCCCTAATCTGGTTCTGGCACGGCACGCTGAGCCTTTGGTTAATTCCTCTTCCTGGTGGGAAATGAGAGTTAAATTTGCCCGTCCAGACACCTCCAGCTAGTCTCTCATTGGTTCTCCCTATTCCTGTTCATCTTCCGCAGAAATTGCAAACTGGGCCAAACAGGAGGTTAAAGGCACTGACTCTCCAAGTCGGGAGAGTGTTAGTAAAGCGTCTGGAATGTTGCACCCGAGTACCAGGGGACGAGAACTGAGACATATTGGAACACGTCTCCCGATCACACGGTGGATCATACTCTGGGTTCCACATGCATGTTTTAGCTGAAGGAAGAATCCCTTAAACCTGGAGAGTTGAGACCCGTGGAATGGGTACCATGCAATATGACTTCAAAGGGTCTTCATTTGCTCACCGAACCTCTCCAATCCTATCACTGCTGCGTTTATGCCCCTGTACACACGCTTGATTCTCTTTCGGAGACATAGCAATCCATAGGTTTTAAGATACTTACTAGTCAGGTACATTCTTAGGCGTTTAATATGGGGTGTTGAGTCCATTTCGTTGAGCAAGGAGTAGCTCTTGTCTATTCCATATTTGGCTTAAGGAACTTTATCTGTGTTCATTTCAACTCTGGTTTTAGGCAGCACCCCAACTCACCTTTCCCCTTAGCAAGCATAAGTTGGTTTTCTAAATTTGAGACCCTGTTCTGTTTTGTAATTCAGTTCCTGTGTAGCCAAGTTTACATTCCGTGTATTAGTGATATCTTATGATGTTTCTTTTTCTGTGTGACTTATTTCAGTTAGAATCATCATACCTGAATCCACTCATTATGCTGCTACGGGCCTGATGACATAGATTTCATTGCTGAGTGATATTGCATTGTACGTAAGTACCACAACTTCTTTATCCATTACTCACTTTCTGCGATATTGAACTTGTACCGTAAACGAGGTTCTTGTAAACAGAGCCGTCCCAAACTTTGGGGTGGCTGTGTCTTTTTGATTTTAATTTCCCTAAGCTATAGGACCATAAGTGGAAGTGCCCTAGGCTCTGTTGCTTTGTTTTTTAGATGTTTCAGGAAACACCATACACTTCTCCCGAGTGGCTGTTGGCAATTTACATCCCGCCCATCAGCATAACAAGGCTCCCAGTTCTCCATGGCCTGTCCAGCCTTCTGGATTTTAAACTTTTTTCTGATGCCCCTTTGGACCGGGGGGAAGTGAGACTTCATTGTAGTGCAGATTTCCTTTGCAAGCTTGCTTGGTTGGCCAAAAAGGGCGTATGCGTTTTTTCCTGCAGGAAAAAACGCATACGCCCTTTTTGGCCAAGTGCATCATTGTGGACGTTCTGCCTCTTTTCCTATGCTTTCAATGCAATTCCAGTCTACCTCCTGAAATCGGTTTCCTGCAATTCTGCCCCGCTTTCAAGTCCTCTTGGCAGCCTTACTTCAGTATATTTTTGGACGATAGCTGTCATTTATAACTCTGCAGGTTTGTGAATTACAGTGCCCCTGAGCTCCTTTCTTCAACTCGCTTTCTTGTGAGCTGGTCGCAACACCGCAGGATTGCTTCAGGCCCTAATCTGGTTCTGGCACGGCACGCTGAGCCTTTGGTTAATTCCTCTTCCTGGTGGGAAATGAGAGTTAAATTTGCCCGTCCAGACACCTCCAGCTAGTCTCTCATTGGTTCTCCCTATTCCTGTTCATCTTCCGCAGAAATTGCAAACTGGGCCAAACAGGAGGTTAAAGGCACTGACTCTCCAAGTCGGGAGAGTGTTAGTAAAGCGTCTGGAATGTTGCACCCGAGTACCAGGGGACGAGAACTGAGACATATTGGAACACGTCTCCCGATCACACGGTGGATCATACTCTGGGTTCCACATGCATGTTTTAGCTGAAGGAAGAATCCCTTAAACCTGGAGAGTTGAGACCCGTGGAATGGGTACCACGCAATATGACTTCAAAGGGTCTTCATTTGCTCACCGAACCTCTCCAATCCTATCACTGCTGCGTTTATGCCCCTGTACACACGCTTGATTCTCTTTCGGAGACATAGCAATCCATAGGTTTTAAGATACTTACTAGTCAGGTACATTCTTAGGCGTTTAATATGGGGTGTTGAGTCCATTTCGTTGAGCAAGGAGTAGCTCTTGTCTATTCCATATTTGGCTTAAGGAACTTTATCTGTGTTCATTTCAACTCTGGTTTTAGGCAGCACCCCAACTCACCTTTCCCCTTAGCAAGCATAAGTTGGTTTTCTAAATTTGAGACCCTGTTCTGTTTTGTAATTCAGTTCCTGTGTAGCCAAGTTTACATTCCGTGTATTAGTGATATCTTATGATGTTTCTTTTTCTGTGTGACTTATTTCAGTTAGAATCATCATACCTGAATCCACTCATTATGCTGCTACGGGCCTGATGACATAGATTTCATTGCTGAGTGATATTGCATTGTACGTAAGTACCACAACTTCTTTATCCATTACTCACTTTCTGCGATATTGAACTTGTACCGTAAACGAGGTTCTTGTAAACAGAGCCGTCCCAAACTTTGGGGTGGCTGTGTCTTTTTGATTTTAATTTCCCTAAGCTATAGGACCATAAGTGGAAGTGCCCTAGGCTCTGTTGCTTTGTTTTTTAGATGTTTCAGGAAACACCATACACTTCTCCCGAGTGGCTGTTGGCAATTTACATCCCGCCCATCAGCATAACAAGGCTCCCAGTTCTCCATGGCCTGTCCTGCCTTCTGGATTTTACACTTTTTTCTGATGCCCCTTTGGACCGGGGGGAAGTGAGACTTCATTGTAGTGCAGATTTCCTTTGCAAGCTTGCTTGGTTGGCCAAAAAGGGCGTATGCGTTTTTTCCTGCAGGAAAAAACGCATACGCCCTTTTTGGCCAAGTGCATCATTGTGGACGTTCTGCCTCTTTTCCTATGCTTTCAATGCAATTCCAGTCTACCTCCTGAAATCGGTTTCCTGCAATTCTGCCCCGCTTTCAAGTCCTCTTGGCAGCCTTACTTCAGTATATTTTTGGACGATAGCTGTCATTTATAACTCTGCAGGTTTGTGAATTACAGTGCCCCTGAGCTCCTTTCTTCAACTCGCTTTCTTGTGAGCTGGTCGCAACACCGCAGGATTGCTTCAGGCCCTAATCTGGTTCTGGCACGGCACGCTGAGCCTTTGGTTAATTCCTCTTCCTGGTGGGAAATGAGAGTTAAATTTGCCCGTCCAGACACCTCCAGCTAGTCTCTCATTGGTTCTCCCTATTCCTGTTCATCTTCCGCAGAAATTGCAAACTGGGCCAAACAGGAGGTTAAAGGCACTGACTCTCCAAGTCGGGAGAGTGTTAGTAAAGCGTCTGGAATGTTGCACCCGAGTACCAGGGGACGAGAACTGAGACATATTGGAACACGTCTCCCGATCACACGGTGGATCATACTCTGGGTTCCACATGCATGTTTTAGCTGAAGGAAGAATCCCTTAAACCTGGAGAGTTGAGACCCGTGGAATGGGTACCATGCAATATGACTTCAAAGGGTCTTCATTTGCTCACCGAACCTCTCCAATCCTATCACTGCTGCGTTTATGCCCCTGTACACACGCTTGATTCTCTTTCGGAGACATAGCAATCCATAGGTTTTAAGATACTTACTAGTCAGGTACATTCTTAGGCGTTTAATATGGGGTGTTGAGTCCATTTCGTTGAGCAAGGAGTAGCTCTTGTCTATTCCATATTTGGCTTAAGGAACTTTATCTGTGTTCATTTCAACTCTGGTTTTAGGCAGCACCCCAACTCACCTTTCCCCTTAGCAAGCATAAGTTGGTTTTCTAAATTTGAGACCCTGTTCTGTTTTGTAATTCAGTTCCTGTGTAGCCAAGTTTACATTCCGTGTATTAGTGATATCTTATGATGTTTCTTTTTCTGTGTGACTTATTTCAGTTAGAATCATCATACCTGAATCCACTCATTATGCTGCTACGGGCCTGATGACATAGATTTCATTGCTGAGTGATATTGCATTGTACGTAAGTACCACAACTTCTTTATCCATTACTCACTTTCTGCGATATTGAACTTGTACCGTAAACGAGGTTCTTGTAAACAGAGCCGTCCCAAACTTTGGGGTGGCTGTGTCTTTTTGATTTTAATTTCCCTAAGCTATAGGACCATAAGTGGAAGTGCCCTAGGCTCTGTTGCTTTGTTTTTTAGATGTTTCAGGAAACACCATACACTTCTCCCGAGTGGCTGTTGGCAATTTACATCCCGCCCATCAGCATAACAAGGCTCCCAGTTCTCCATGGCCTGTCCTGCCTTCTGGATTTTACACTTTTTTCTGATGCCCCTTTGGACCGGGGGGAAGTGAGACTTCATTGTAGTGCAGATTTCCTTTGCAAGCTTGCTTGGTTGGCCAAAAAGGGCGTATGCGTTTTTTCCTGCAGGAAAAAACGCATACGCCCTTTTTGGCCAAGTGCATCATTGTGGACGTTCTGCCTCTTTTCCTATGCTTTAACTGCAATTCCAGTCTACCTCCTGAAATCGGTTTCCTGCAATTCTGCCCCGCTTTCAAGTCCTCTTGGCAGCCTTACTTCAGTATATTTTTGGACGATAGCTGTCATTTATAACTCTGCAGGTTTGTGAATTACAGTGCCCCTGAGCTCCTTTCTTCAACTCGCTTTCTTGTGAGCTGGTCGCAACACCGCAGGATTGCTTCAGGCCCTAATCTGGTTCTGGCACGGCACGCTGAGCCTTTGGTTAATTCCTCTTCCTGGTGGGAAATGAGAGTTAAATTTGCCCGTCCAGACACCTCCAGCTAGTCTCTCATTGGTTCTCCCTATTCCTGTTCATCTTCCGCAGAAATTGCAAACTGGGCCAAACAGGAGGTTAAAGGCACTGACTCTCCAAGTCGGGAGAGTGTTAGTAAAGCGTCTGGAATGTTGCACCCGAGTACCAGGGGACGAGAACTGAGACATATTGGAACACGTCTCCCGATCACACGGTGGATCATACTCTGGGTTCCACATGCATGTTTTAGCTGAAGGAAGAATCCCTTAAACCTGGAGAGTTGAGACCCGTGGAATGGGTACCATGCAATATGACTTCAAAGGGTCTTCATTTGCTCACCGAACCTCTCCAATCCTATCACTGCTGCGTTTATGCCCCTGTACACACGCTTGATTCTCTTTCGGAGACATAGCAATCCATAGGTTTTAAGATACTTACTAGTCAGGTACATTCTTAGGCGTTTAATATGGGGTGTTGAGTCCATTTCGTTGAGCAAGGAGTAGCTCTTGTCTATTCCATATTTGGCTTAAGGAACTTTATCTGTGTTCATTTCAATCTCTGGTTTTAGGCAGCACCCCAACTCACCTTTCCCCTTAGCAAGCATAAGTTGGTTTTCTAAATTTGAGACCCTGTTCTGTTTTGTAATTCAGTTCCTGTGTAGCCAAGTTTACATTCCGTGTATTAGTGATATCTTATGATGTTTCTTTTTCTGTGTGACTTATTTCAGTTAGAATCATCATACCTGAATCCACTCATTATGCTGCTACGGGCCTGATGACATAGATTTCATTGCTGAGTGATATTGCATTGTACGTAAGTACCACAACTTCTTTATCCATTACTCACTTTCTGCGATATTGAACTTGTACCGTAAACGAGGTTCTTGTAAACAGAGCCGTCCCAAACTTTGGGGTGGCTGTGTCTTTTTGATTTTAATTTCCCTAAGCTATAGGACCATAAGTGGAAGTGCCCTAGGCTCTGTTGCTTTGTTTTTTAGATGTTTCAGGAAACACCATACACTTCTCCCGAGTGGCTGTTGGCAATTTACATCCCGCCCATCAGCATAACAAGGCTCCCAGTTCTCCATGGCCTGTCCTGCCTTCTGGATTTTACACTTTTTTCTGATGCCCCTTTGGACCGGGGGGAAGTGAGACTTCATTGTAGTGCAGATTTCCTTTGCAAGCTTGCTTGGTTGGCCAAAAAGGGCGTATGCGTTTTTTCCTGCAGGAAAAAACGCATACGCCCTTTTTGGCCAAGTGCATCATTGTGGACGTTCTGCCTCTTTTCCTATGCTTTAACTGCAATTCCAGTCTACCTCCTGAAATCGGTTTCCTGCAATTCTGCCCCCCTTTCAAGTCCTCTTGGCAGCCTTACTTCAGTATATTTTTGGACGATAGCTGTCATTTATAACTCTGCAGGTTTGTGAATTACAGTGCCCCTGAGCTCCTTTCTTCAACTCGCTTTCTTGTGAGCTGGTCGCAACACCGCAGGATTGCTTCAGGCCCTAATCTGGTTCTGGCACGGCACGCTGAGCCTTTGGTTAATTCCTCTTCCTGGTGGGAAATGAGAGTTAAATTTGCCCGTCCAGACACCTCCAGCTAGTCTCTCATTGGTTCTCCCTATTCCTGTTCATCTTCCGCAGAAATTGCAAACTGGGCCAAACAGGAGGTTAAAGGCACTGACTCTCCAAGTCGGGAGAGTGTTAGTAAAGCGTCTGGAATGTTGCACCCGAGTACCAGGGGACGAGAACTGAGACATATTGGAACACGTCTCCCGATCACACGGTGGATCATACTCTGGGTTCCACATGCATGTTTTAGCTGAAGGAAGAATCCCTTAAACCTGGAGAGTTGAGACCCGTGGAATGGGTACCATGCAATATGACTTCAAAGGGTCTTCATTTGCTCACCGAACCTCTCCAATCCTATCACTGCTGCGTTTATGCCCCTGTACACACGCTTGATTCTCTTTCGGAGACATAGCAATCCATAGGTTTTAAGATACTTACTAGTCAGGTACATTCTTAGGCGTTTAATATGGGGTGTTGAGTCCATTTCGTTGAGCAAGGAGTAGCTCTTGTCTATTCCATATTTGGCTTAAGGAACTTTATCTGTGTTCATTTCAACTCTGGT
Organism: Grampus griseus; assembly: GCF_964374135.1. Classification (NCBI taxonomy): domain Eukaryota; kingdom Metazoa; phylum Chordata; class Mammalia; order Artiodactyla; family Delphinidae; genus Grampus; species Grampus griseus. The sequence continues at coordinate 69,142 of NW_028132823.1, read as the reverse complement.
TTTAGGCAGCACCCCAACTCACCTTTCCCCTTAGCAAGCATAAGTTGGTTTTCTAAATTTGAGACCCTGTTCTGTTTTGTAATTCAGTTCCTGTGTAGCCAAGTTTACATTCCGTGTATTAGTGATATCTTATGATGTTTCTTTTTCTGTGTGACTTATTTCAGTTAGAATCATCATACCTGAATCCACTCATTATGCTGCTACGGGCCTGATGACATAGATTTCATTGCTGAGTGATATTGCATTGTACGTAAGTACCACAACTTCTTTATCCATTACTCACTTTCTGCGATATTGAACTTGTACCGTAAACGAGGTTCTTGTAAACAGAGCCGTCCCAAACTTTGGGGTGGCTGTGTCTTTTTGATTTTAATTTCCCTAAGCTATAGGACCATAAGTGGAAGTGCCCTAGGCTCTGTTGCTTTGTTTTTTAGATGTTTCAGGAAACACCATACACTTCTCCCGAGTGGCTGTTGGCAATTTACATCCCGCCCATCAGCATAACAAGGCTCCCAGTTCTCCATGGCCTGTCCTGCCTTCTGGATTTTACACTTTTTTCTGATGCCCCTTTGGACCGGGGGGAAGTGAGACTTCATTGTAGTGCAGATTTCCTTTGCAAGCTTGCTTGGTTGGCCAAAAAGGGCGTATGCGTTTTTTCCTGCAGGAAAAAACGCATACGCCCTTTTTGGCCAAGTGCATCATTGTGGACGTTCTGCCTCTTTTCCTATGCTTTCAATGCAATTCCAGTCTACCTCCTGAAATCGGTTTCCTGCAATTCTGCCCCGCTTTCAAGTCCTCTTGGCAGCCTTACTTCAGTATATTTTTGGACGATAGCTGTCATTTATAACTCTGCAGGTTTGTGAATTACAGTGCCCCTGAGCTCCTTTCTTCAACTCGCTTTCTTGTGAGCTGGTCGCAACACCGCAGGATTGCTTCAGGCCCTAATCTGGTTCTGGCACGGCACGCTGAGCCTTTGGTTAATTCCTCTTCCTGGTGGGAAATGAGAGTTAAATTTGCCCGTCCAGACACCTCCAGCTAGTCTCTCATTGGTTCTCCCTATTCCTGTTCATCTTCCGCAGAAATTGCAAACTGGGCCAAACAGGAGGTTAAAGGCACTGACTCTCCAAGTCGGGAGAGTGTTAGTAAAGCGTCTGGAATGTTGCACCCGAGTACCAGGGGACGAGAACTGAGACATATTGGAACACGTCTCCCGATCACACGGTGGATCATACTCTGGGTTCCACATGCATGTTTTAGCTGAAGGAAGAATCCCTTAAACCTGGAGAGTTGAGACCCGTGGAATGGGTACCACGCAATATGACTTCAAAGGGTCTTCATTTGCTCACCGAACCTCTCCAATCCTATCACTGCTGCGTTTATGCCCCTGTACACACGCTTGATTCTCTTTCGGAGACATAGCAATCCATAGGTTTTAAGATACTTACTAGTCAGGTACATTCTTAGGCGTTTAATATGGGGTGTTGAGTCCATTTCGTTGAGCAAGGAGTAGCTCTTGTCTATTCCATATTTGGCTTAAGGAACTTTATCTGTGTTCATTTCAACTCTGGTTTTAGGCAGCACCCCAACTCACCTTTCCCCTTAGCAAGCATAAGTTGGTTTTCTAAATTTGAGACCCTGTTCTGTTTTGTAATTCAGTTCCTGTGTAGCCAAGTTTACATTCCGTGTATTAGTGATATCTTATGATGTTTCTTTTTCTGTGTGACTTATTTCAGTTAGAATCATCATACCTGAATCCACTCATTATGCTGCTACGGGCCTGATGACATAGATTTCATTGCTGAGTGATATTGCATTGTACGTAAGTACCACAACTTCTTTATCCATTACTCACTTTCTGCGATATTGAACTTGTACCGTAAACGAGGTTCTTGTAAACAGAGCCGTCCCAAACTTTGGGGTGGCTGTGTCTTTTTGATTTTAATTTCCCTAAGCTATAGGACCATAAGTGGAAGTGCCCTAGGCTCTGTTGCTTTGTTTTTTAGATGTTTCAGGAAACACCATACACTTCTCCCGAGTGGCTGTTGGCAATTTACATCCCGCCCATCAGCATAACAAGGCTCCCAGTTCTCCATGGCCTGTCCTGCCTTCTGGATTTTACACTTTTTTCTGATGCCCCTTTGGACCGGGGGGAAGTGAGACTTCATTGTAGTGCAGATTTCCTTTGCAAGCTTGCTTGGTTGGCCAAAAAGGGCGTATGCGTTTTTTCCTGCAGGAAAAAACGCATACGCCCTTTTTGGCCAAGTGCATCATTGTGGACGTTCTGCCTCTTTTCCTATGCTTTCAATGCAATTCCAGTCTACCTCCTGAAATCGGTTTCCTGCAATTCTGCCCCGCTTTCAAGTCCTCTTGGCAGCCTTACTTCAGTATATTTTTGGACGATAGCTGTCATTTATAACTCTGCAGGTTTGTGAATTACAGTGTCCCTGAGCTCCTTTCTTCAACTCGCTTTCTTGTGAGCTGGTCGCAACACCGCAGGATTGCTTCAGGCCCTAATCTGGTTCTGGCACGGCACGCTGAGCCTTTGGTTAATTCCTCTTCCTGGTGGGAAATGAGAGTTAAATTTGCCCGTCCAGACACCTCCAGCTAGTCTCTCATTGGTTCTCCCTATTCCTGTTCATCTTCCGCAGAAATTGCAAACTGGGCCAAACAGGAGGTTAAAGGCACTGACTCTCCAAGTCGGGAGAGTGTTAGTAAAGCGTCTGGAATGTTGCACCCGAGTACCAGGGGACGAGAACTGAGACATATTGGAACACGTCTCCCGATCACACGGTGGATCATACTCTGGGTTCCACATGCATGTTTTAGCTGAAGGAAGAATCCCTTAAACCTGGAGAGTTGAGACCCGTGGAATGGGTACCATGCAATATGACTTCAAAGGGTCTTCATTTGCTCACCGAACCTCTCCAATCCTATCACTGCTGCGTTTATGCCCCTGTACACACGCTTGATTCTCTTTCGGAGACATAGCAATCCATAGGTTTTAAGATACTTACTAGTCAGGTACATTCTTAGGCGTTTAATATGGGGTGTTGAGTCCATTTCGTTGAGCAAGGAGTAGCTCTTGTCTATTCCATATTTGGCTTAAGGAACTTTATCTGTGTTCATTTCAATCTCTGGTTTTAGGCAGCACCCCAACTCACCTTTCCCCTTAGCAAGCATAAGTTGGTTTTCTAAATTTGAGACCCTGTTCTGTTTTGTAATTCAGTTCCTGTGTAGCCAAGTTTACATTCCGTGTATTAGTGATATCTTATGATGTTTCTTTTTCTGTGTGACTTATTTCAGTTAGAATCATCATACCTGAATCCACTCATTATGCTGCTACGGGCCTGATGACATAGATTTCATTGCTGAGTGATATTGCATTGTACGTAAGTACCACAACTTCTTTATCCATTACTCACTTTCTGCGATATTGAACTTGTACCGTAAACGAGGTTCTTGTAAACAGAGCCGTCCCAAACTTTGGGGTGGCTGTGTCTTTTTGATTTTAATTTCCCTAAGCTATAGGACCATAAGTGGAAGTGCCCTAGGCTCTGTTGCTTTGTTTTTTAGATGTTTCAGGAAACACCATACACTTCTCCCGAGTGGCTGTTGGCAATTTACATCCCGCCCATCAGCATAACAAGGCTCCCAGTTCTCCATGGCCTGTCCTGCCTTCTGGATTTTACACTTTTTTCTGATGCCCCTTTGGACCGGGGGGAAGTGAGACTTCATTGTAGTGCAGATTTCCTTTGCAAGCTTGCTTGGTTGGCCAAAAAGGGCGTATGCGTTTTTTCCTGCAGGAAAAAACGCATACGCCCTTTTTGGCCAAGTGCATCATTGTGGACGTTCTGCCTCTTTTCCTATGCTTTAACTGCAATTCCAGTCTACCTCCTGAAATCGGTTTCCTGCAATTCTGCCCCGCTTTCAAGTCCTCTTGGCAGCCTTACTTCAGTATATTTTTGGACGATAGCTGTCATTTATAACTCTGCAGGTTTGTGAATTACAGTGCCCCTGAGCTCCTTTCTTCAACTCGCTTTCTTGTGAGCTGGTCGCAACACCGCAGGATTGCTTCAGGCCCTAATCTGGTTCTGGCACGGCACGCTGAGCCTTTGGTTAATTCCTCTTCCTGGTGGGAAATGAGAGTTAAATTTGCCCGTCCAGACACCTCCAGCTAGTCTCTCATTGGTTCTCCCTATTCCTGTTCATCTTCCGCAGAAATTGCAAACTGGGCCAAACAGGAGGTTAAAGGCACTGACTCTCCAAGTCGGGAGAGTGTTAGTAAAGCGTCTGGAATGTTGCACCCGAGTACCAGGGGACGAGAACTGAGACATATTGGAACACGTCTCCCGATCACACGGTGGATCATACTCTGGGTTCCACATGCATGTTTTAGCTGAAGGAAGAATCCCTTAAACCTGGAGAGTTGAGACCCGTGGAATGGGTACCATGCAATATGACTTCAAAGGGTCTTCATTTGCTCACCGAACCTCTCCAATCCTATCACTGCTGCGTTTATGCCCCTGTACACACGCTTGATTCTCTTTCGGAGACATAGCAATCCATAGGTTTTAAGATACTTACTAGTCAGGTACATTCTTAGGCGTTTAATATGGGGTGTTGAGTCCATTTCGTTGAGCAAGGAGTAGCTCTTGTCTATTCCATATTTGGCTTAAGGAACTTTATCTGTGTTCATTTCAACTCTGGTTTTAGGCAGCACCCCAACTCACCTTTCCCCTTAGCAAGCATAAGTTGGTTTTCTAAATTTGAGACCCTGTTCTGTTTTGTAATTCAGTTCCTGTGTAGCCAAGTTTACATTCCGTGTATTAGTGATATCTTATGATGTTTCTTTTTCTGTGTGACTTATTTCAGTTAGAATCATCATACCTGAATCCACTCATTATGCTGCTACGGGCCTGATGACATAGATTTCATTGCTGAGTGATATTGCATTGTACGTAAGTACCACAACTTCTTTATCCATTACTCACTTTCTGCGATATTGAACTTGTACCGTAAACGAGGTTCTTGTAAACAGAGCCGTCCCAAACTTTGGGGTGGCTGTGTCTTTTTGATTTTAATTTCCCTAAGCTATAGGACCATAAGTGGAAGTGCCCTAGGCTCTGTTGCTTTGTTTTTTAGATGTTTCAGGAAACACCATACACTTCTCCCGAGTGGCTGTTGGCAATTTACATCCCGCCCATCAGCATAACAAGGCTCCCAGTTCTCCATGGCCTGTCCTGCCTTCTGGATTTTACACTTTTTTCTGATGCCCCTTTGGACCGGGGGGAAGTGAGACTTCATTGTAGTGCAGATTTCCTTTGCAAGCTTGCTTGGTTGGCCAAAAAGGGCGTATGCGTTTTTTCCTGCAGGAAAAAACGCATACGCCCTTTTTGGCCAAGTGCATCATTGTGGACGTTCTGCCTCTTTTCCTATGCTTTAACTGCAATTCCAGTCTACCTCCTGAAATCGGTTTCCTGCAATTCTGCCCCGCTTTCAAGTCCTCTTGGCAGCCTTACTTCAGTATATTTTTGGACGATAGCTGTCATTTATAACTCTGCAGGTTTGTGAATTACAGTGCCCCTGAGCTCCTTTCTTCAACTCGCTTTCTTGTGAGCTGGTCGCAACACCGCAGGATTGCTTCAGGCCCTAATCTGGTTCTGGCACGGCACGCTGAGCCTTTGGTTAATTCCTCTTCCTGGTGGGAAATGAGAGTTAAATTTGCCCGTCCAGACACCTCCAGCTAGTCTCTCATTGGTTCTCCCTATTCCTGTTCATCTTCCGCAGAAATTGCAAACTGGGCCAAACAGGAGGTTAAAGGCACTGACTCTCCAAGTCGGGAGAGTGTTAGTAAAGCGTCTGGAATGTTGCACCCGAGTACCAGGGGACGAGAACTGAGACATATTGGAACACGTCTCCCGATCACACGGTGGATCATACTCTGGGTTCCACATGCATGTTTTAGCTGAAGGAAGAATCCCTTAAACCTGGAGAGTTGAGACCCGTGGAATGGGTACCATGCAATATGACTTCAAAGGGTCTTCATTTGCTCACCGAACCTCTCCAATCCTATCACTGCTGCGTTTATGCCCCTGTACACACGCTTGATTCTCTTTCGGAGACATAGCAATCCATAGGTTTTAAGATACTTACTAGTCAGGTACATTCTTAGGCGTTTAATATGGGGTGTTGAGTCCATTTCGTTGAGCAAGGAGTAGCTCTTGTCTATTCCATATTTGGCTTAAGGAACTTTATCTGTGTTCATTTCAACTCTGGTTTTAGGCAGCACCCCAACTCACCTTTCCCCTTAGCAAGCATAAGTTGGTTTTCTAAATTTGAGACCCTGTTCTGTTTTGTAATTCAGTTCCTGTGTAGCCAAGTTTACATTCCGTGTATTAGTGATATCTTATGATGTTTCTTTTTCTGTGTGACTTATTTCAGTTAGAATCATCATACCTGAATCCACTCATTATGCTGCTACGGGCCTGATGACATAGATTTCATTGCTGAGTGATATTGCATTGTACGTAAGTACCACAACTTCTTTATCCATTACTCACTTTCTGCGATATTGAACTTGTACCGTAAACGAGGTTCTTGTAAACAGAGCCGTCCCAAACTTTGGGGTGGCTGTGTCTTTTTGATTTTAATTTCCCTAAACTATAGGACCATAAGTGGAAGTGCCCTAGGCTCTGTTGCTTTGTTTTTTAGATGTTTCAGGAAACACCATACACTTCTCCCGAGTGGCTGTTGGCAATTTACATCCCGCCCATCAGCATAACAAGGCTACCAGTTCTCCATGGCCTGTCCTAACTTCTGGATTTTACACTTTTTTCAGATGGCCCTTTTGACCGGGGGGAAGTGAGACTTCATTGTAGTGCAGATTTCCTTTGCAAGCTTGCTTGGTTGGCCAAAAAGGGCGTATGCGTGTTTTTCTGAATATATTCAGGAAAAAACGCATACGCCCTTTTTGGCCAAGTGCATCAATGTGGACGTTCTGCCTCTTTTCCTATGCTTTAACTGCAATTCCAGTCTACCTCCTGAAATCGGTTTCCTGCAATTCTGCCCCGCTTTCAAGTCCTCTTGGCAGCCTTACTTCAGTATATTTTTGGACGATAGCTGTCATTTATAACTCTGCAGGTTTGTGAATTACAGTGCCCCTGAGCTCCTTTCTTCAACTCGCTTTCTTGTGAGCTGGTCGCAACACCGCAGGATTGCTTCAGGCCCTAATCTGGTTCTGGCACGGCACGCTGAGCCTTTGGTTAATTCCTCTTCCTGGTGGGAAATGAGAGTTAAATTTGCCCGTCCAGACACCTCCAGCTAGTCTCTCATTGGTTCTCCCTATTCCTGTTCATCTTCCGCAGAAATTGCAAACTGGGCCAAACAGGAGGTTAAAGGCACTGACTCTCCAAGTCGGGAGAGTGTTAGTAAAGCGTCTGGAATGTTGCACCCGAGTACCAGGGGACGAGAACTGAGACATATTTGAACACGTCTCCCGATCACACGGTGGATCATACTCTGGGTTCCACATGCATGTTTTAGCTGAAGGAAGAATCCCTTAAACCTGGAGAGTTGAGACCCGTGGAATGGGTACCATGCAATATGACTTCAAAGGGTCTTCATTTGCTCACCGAACCTCTCCAATCCTATCACTGCTGCGTTTATGCCCCTGTACACACGCTTGATTCTCTTTCGGAGACATAGCAATCCATAGGTTTTAAGATACTTACTAGTCAGGTACATTCTTAGGCGTTTAATATGGGGTGTTGAGTCCATTTCGTTGAGCAAGGAGTAGCTCTTGTCTATTCCATATTTGGCTTAAGGAACTTTATCTGTGTTCATTTCAACTCTGGTTTTAGGCAGCACCCCAACTCACCTTTCCCCTTAGCAAGCATAAGTTGGTTTTCTAAATTTGAGACCCTGTTCTGTTTTGTAATTCAGTTCCTGTGTAGCCAAGTTTACATTCCGTGTATTAGTGATATCTTATGATGTTTCTTTTTCTGTGTGACTTATTTCAGTTAGAATCATCATACCTGAATCCACTCATTATGCTGCTACGGGCCTGATGACATAGATTTCATTGCTGAGTGATATTGCATTGTACGTAAGTACCACAACTTCTTTATCCATTACTCACTTTCTGCGATATTGAACTTGTACCGTAAACGAGGTTCTTGTAAACAGAGCCGTCCCAAACTTTGGGGTGGCTGTGTCTTTTTGATTTTAATTTCCCTAAGCTATAGGACCATAAGTGGAAGTGCCCTAGGCTCTGTTGCTTTGTTTTTTAGATGTTTCAGGAAACACCATACACTTCTCCCGAGTGGCTGTTGGCAATTTACATCCCGCCCATCAGCATAACAAGGCTCCCAGTTCTCCATGGCCTGTCCTGCCTTCTGGATTTTACACTTTTTTCTGATGCCCCTTTGGACCGGGGGGAAGTGAGACTTCATTGTAGTGCAGATTTCCTTTGCAAGCTTGCTTGGTTGGCCAAAAAGGGCGTATGCGTTTTTTCCTGCAGGAAAAAACGCATACGCCCTTTTTGGCCAAGTGCATCATTGTGGACGTTCTGCCTCTTTTCCTATGCTTTCAATGCAATTCCAGTCTACCTCCTGAAATCGGTTTCCTGCAATTCTGCCCCGCTTTCAAGTCCTCTTGGCAGCCTTACTTCAGTATATTTTTGGACGATAGCTGTCATTTATAACTCTGCAGGTTTGTGAATTACAGTGCCCCTGAGCTCCTTTCTTCAACTCGCTTTCTTGTGAGCTGGTCGCAACACCGCAGGATTGCTTCAGGCCCTAATCTGGTTCTGGCACGGCACGCTGAGCCTTTGGTTAATTCCTCTTCCTGGTGGGAAATGAGAGTTAAATTTGCCCGTCCAGACACCTCCAGCTAGTCTCTCATTGGTTCTCCCTATTCCTGTTCATCTTCCGCAGAAATTGCAAACTGGGCCAAACAGGAGGTTAAAGGCACTGACTCTCCAAGTCGGGAGAGTGTTAGTAAAGCGTCTGGAATGTTGCACCCGAGTACCAGGGGACGAGAACTGAGACATATTGGAACACGTCTCCCGATCACACGGTGGATCATACTCTGGGTTCCACATGCATGTTTTAGCTGAAGGAAGAATCCCTTAAACCTGGAGAGTTGAGACCCGTGGAATGGGTACCATGCAATATGACTTCAAAGGGTCTTCATTTGCTCACCGAACCTCTCCAATCCTATCACTGCTGCGTTTATGCCCCTGTACACACGCTTGATTCTCTTTCGGAGACATAGCAATCCATAGGTTTTAAGATACTTACTAGTCAGGTACATTCTTAGGCGTTTAATATGGGGTGTTGAGTCCATTTCGTTGAGCAAGGAGTAGCTCTTGTCTATTCCATATTTGGCTTAAGGAACTTTATCTGTGTTCATTTCAACTCTGGTTTTAGGCAGCACCCCAACTCACCTTTCCCCTTAGCAAGCATAAGTTGGTTTTCTAAATTTGAGACCCTGTTCTGTTTTGTAATTCAGTTCCTGTGTAGCCAAGTTTACATTCCGTGTATTAGTGATATCTTATGATGTTTCTTTTTCTGTGTGACTTATTTCAGTTAGAATCATCATACCTGAATCCACTCATTATGCTGCTACGGGCCTGATGACATAGATTTCATTGCTGAGTGATATTGCATTGTACGTAAGTACCACAACTTCTTTATCCATTACTCACTTTCTGCGATATTGAACTTGTACCGTAAACGAGGTTCTTGTAAACAGAGCCGTCCCAAACTTTGGGGTGGCTGTGTCTTTTTGATTTTAATTTCCCTAAACTATAGGACCATAAGTGGAAGTGCCCTAGGCTCTGTTGCTTTGTTTTTTAGATGTTTCAGGAAACACCATACACTTCTCCCGAGTGGCTGTTGGCAATTTACATCCCGCCCATCAGCATAACAAGGCTACCAGTTCTCCATGGCCTGTCCTAACTTCTGGATTTTACACTTTTTTCAGATGGCCCTTTTGACCGGGGGGAAGTGAGACTTCATTGTAGTGCAGATTTCCTTTGCAAGCTTGCTTGGTTGGCCAAAAAGGGCGTATGCGTGTTTTTCTGAATATATTCAGGAAAAAACGCATACGCCCTTTTTGGCCAAGTGCATCAATGTGGACGTTCTGCCTCTTTTCCTATGCTTTAACTGCAATTCCAGTCTACCTCCTGAAATCGGTTTCCTGCAATTCTGCCCCGCTTTCAAGTCCTCTTGGCAGCCTTACTTCAGTATATTTTTGGACGATAGCTGTCATTTATAACTCTGCAGGTTTGTGAATTACAGTGCCCCTGAGCTCCTTTCTTCAACTCGCTTTCTTGTGAGCTGGTCGCAACACCGCAGGATTGCTTCAGGCCCTAATCTGGTTCTGGCACGGCACGCTGAGCCTTTGGTTAATTCCTCTTCCTGGTGGGAAATGAGAGTTAAATTTGCCCGTCCAGACACCTCCAGCTAGTCTCTCATTGGTTCTCCCTATTCCTGTTCATCTTCCGCAGAAATTGCAAACTGGGCCAAACAGGAGGTTAAAGGCACTGACTCTCCAAGTCGGGAGAGTGTTAGTAAAGCGTCTGGAATGTTGCACCCGAGTACCAGGGGACGAGAACTGAGACATATTTGAACACGTCTCCCGATCACACGGTGGATCATACTCTGGGTTCCACATGCATGTTTTAGCTGAAGGAAGAATCCCTTAAACCTGGAGAGTTGAGACCCGTGGAATGGGTACCATGCAATATGACTTCAAAGGGTCTTCATTTGCTCACCGAACCTCTCCAATCCTATCACTGCTGCGTTTATGCCCCTGTACACACGCTTGATTCTCTTTCGGAGACATAGCAATCCATAGGTTTTAAGATACTTACTAGTCAGGTACATTCTTAGGCGTTTAATATGGGGTGTTGAGTCCATTTCGTTGAGCAAGGAGTAGCTCTTGTCTATTCCATATTTGGCTTAAGGAACTTTATCTGTGTTCATTTCAACTCTGGTTTTAGGCAGCACCCCAACTCACCTTTCCCCTTAGCAAGCATAAGTTGGTTTTCTAAATTTGAGACCCTGTTCTGTTTTGTAATTCAGTTCCTGTGTAGCCAAGTTTACATTCCGTGTATTAGTGATATCTTATGATGTTTCTTTTTCTGTGTGACTTATTTCAGTTAGAATCATCATACCTGAATCCACTCATTATGCTGCTACGGGCCTGATGACATAGATTTCATTGCTGAGTGATATTGCATTGTACGTAAGTACCACAACTTCTTTATCCATTACTCACTTTCTGCGATATTGAACTTGTACCGTAAACGAGGTTCTTGTAAACAGAGCCGTCCCAAACTTTGGGGTGGCTGTGTCTTTTTGATTTTAATTTCCCTAAGCTATAGGACCATAAGTGGAAGTGCCCTAGGCTCTGTTGCTTTGTTTTTTAGATGTTTCAGGAAACACCATACACTTCTCCCGAGTGGCTGTTGGCAATTTACATCCCGCCCATCAGCATAACAAGGCTCCCAGTTCTCCATGGCCTGTCCTGCCTTCTGGATTTTACACTTTTTTCTGATGCCCCTTTGGACCGGGGGGAAGTGAGACTTCATTGTAGTGCAGATTTCCTTTGCAAGCTTGCTTGGTTGGCCAAAAAGGGCGTATGCGTTTTTTCCTGCAGGAAAAAACGCATACGCCCTTTTTGGCCAAGTGCATCATTGTGGACGTTCTGCCTCTTTTCCTATGCTTTCAATGCAATTCCAGTCTACCTCCTGAAATCGGTTTCCTGCAATTCTGCCCCGCTTTCAAGTCCTCTTGGCAGCCTTACTTCAGTATATTTTTGGACGATAGCTGTCATTTATAACTCTGCAGGTTTGTGAATTACAGTGCCCCTGAGCTCCTTTCTTCAACTCGCTTTCTTGTGAGCTGGTCGCAACACCGCAGGATTGCTTCAGGCCCTAATCTGGTTCTGGCACGGCACGCTGAGCCTTTGGTTAATTCCTCTTCCTGGTGGGAAATGAGAGTTAAATTTGCCCGTCCAGACACCTCCAGCTAGTCTCTCATTGGTTCTCCCTATTCCTGTTCATCTTCCGCAGAAATTGCAAACTGGGCCAAACAGGAGGTTAAAGGCACTGACTCTCCAAGTCGGGAGAGTGTTAGTAAAGCGTCTGGAATGTTGCACCCGAGTACCAGGGGACGAGAACTGAGACATATTGGAACACGTCTCCCGATCACACGGTGGATCATACTCTGGGTTCCACATGCATGTTTTAGCTGAAGGAAGAATCCCTTAAACCTGGAGAGTTGAGACCCGTGGAATGGGTACCATGCAATATGACTTCAAAGGGTCTTCATTTGCTCACCGAACCTCTCCAATCCTATCACTGCTGCGTTTATGCCCCTGTACACACGCTTGATTCTCTTTCGGAGACATAGCAATCCATAGGTTTTAAGATACTTACTAGTCAGGTACATTCTTAGGCGTTTAATATGGGGTGTTGAGTCCATTTCGTTGAGCAAGGAGTAGCTCTTGTCTATTCCATATTTGGCTTAAGGAACTTTATCTGTGTTCATTTCAACTCTGGTTTTAGGCAGCACCCCAACTCACCTTTCCCCTTAGCAAGCATAAGTTGGTTTTCTAAATTTGAGACCCTGTTCTGTTTTGTAATTCAGTTCCTGTGTAGCCAAGTTTACATTCTGTGTATTAGTGATATCTTATGATGTTTCTTTTTCTGTGTGACTTATTTCAGTTAGAATCATCATACCTGAATCCACTCATTATGCTGCTACGGGCCTGATGACATAGATTTCATTGCTGAGTGATATTGCATTGTACGTAAGTACCACAACTTCTTTATCCATTACTCACTTTCTGCGATATTGAACTTGTACCGTAAACGAGGTTCTTGTAAACAGAGCCGTCCCAAACTTTGGGGTGGCTGTGTCTTTTTGATTTTAATTTCCCTAAGCTATAGGACCATAAGTGGAAGTGCCCTAGGCTCTGTTGCTTTGTTTTTTAGATGTTTCAGGAAACACCATACACTTCTCCCGAGTGGCTGTTGGCAATTTACATCCCGCCCATCAGCATAACAAGGCTCCCAGTTCTCCATGGCCTGTCCTGCCTTCTGGATTTTACACTTTTTTCTGATGCCCCTTTGGACCGGGGGGAAGTGAGACTTCATTGTAGTGCAGATTTCCTTTGCAAGCTTGCTTGGTTGGCCAAAAAGGGCGTATGCGTGTTTTTCTGAATATATTCAGGAAAAAACGCATACGCCCTTTTTGGCCAAGTGCATCAATGTGGACGTTCTGCCTCTTTTCCTATGCTTTAACTGCAATTCCAGTCTACCTCCTGAAATCGGTTTCCTGCAATTCTGCCCCGCTTTCAAGTCCTCTTGGCAGCCTTACTTCAGTATATTTTTGGACGATAGCTGTCATTTATAACTCTGCAGGTTTGTGAATTACAGTGCCCCTGAGCTCCTTTCTTCAACTCGCTTTCTTGTGAGCTGGTCGCAACACCGCAGGATTGCTTCAGGCCCTAATCTGGTTCTGGCACGGCACGCTGAGCCTTTGGTTAATTCCTCTTCCTGGTGGGAAATGAGAGTTAAATTTGCCCGTCCAGACACCTCCAGCTAGTCTCTCATTGGTTCTCCCTATTCCTGTTCATCTTCCGCAGAAATTGCAAACTGGGCCAAACAGGAGGTTAAAGGCACTGACTCTCCAAGTCGGGAGAGTGTTAGTAAAGCGTCTGGAATGTTGCACCCGAGTACCAGGGGACGAGAACTGAGACATATTTGAACACGTCTCCCGATCACACGGTGGATCATACTCTGGGTTCCACATGCATGTTTTAGCTGAAGGAAGAATCCCTTAAACCTGGAGAGTTGAGACCCGTGGAATGGGTACCATGCAATATGACTTCAAAGGGTCTTCATTTGCTCACCGAACCTCTCCAATCCTATCACTGCTGCGTTTATGCCCCTGTACACACGCTTGATTCTCTTTCGGAGACATAGCAATCCATAGGTTTTAAGATACTTACTAGTCAGGTACATTCTTAGGCGTTTAATATGGGGTGTTGAGTCCATTTCGTTGAGCAAGGAGTAGCTCTTGTCTATTCCATATTTGGCTTAAGGAACTTTATCTGTGTTCATTTCAACTCTGGTTTTAGGCAGCACCCCAACTCACCTTTCCCCTTAGCAAGCATAAGTTGGTTTTCTAAATTTGAGACCCTGTTCTGTTTTGTAATTCAGTTCCTGTGTAGCCAAGTTTACATTCCGTGTATTAGTGATATCTTATGATGTTTCTTTTTCTGTGTGACTTATTTCAGTTAGAATCATCATACCTGAATCCACTCATTATGCTGCTACGGGCCTGATGACATAGATTTCATTGCTGAGTGATATTGCATTGTACGTAAGTACCACAACTTCTTTATCCATTACTCACTTTCTGCGATATTGAACTTGTACCGTAAACGAGGTTCTTGTAAACAGAGCCGTCCCAAACTTTGGGGTGGCTGTGTCTTTTTGATTTTAATTTCCCTAAGCTATAGGACCATAAGTGGAAGTGCCCTAGGCTCTGTTGCTTTGTTTTTTAGATGTTTCAGGAAACACCATACACTTCTCCCGAGTGGCTGTTGGCAATTTACATCCCGCCCATCAGCATAACAAGGCTCCCAGTTCTCCATGGCCTGTCCTGCCTTCTGGATTTTACACTTTTTTCTGATGCCCCTTTGGACCGGGGGGAAGTGAGACTTCATTGTAGTGCAGATTTCCTTTGCAAGCTTGCTTGGTTGGCCAAAAAGGGCGTATGCGTTTTTTCCTGCAGGAAAAAACGCATACGCCCTTTTTGGCCAAGTGCATCATTGTGGACGTTCTGCCTCTTTTCCTATGCTTTCAATGCAATTCCAGTCTACCTCCTGAAATCGGTTTCCTGCAATTCTGCCCCGCTTTCAAGTCCTCTTGGCAGCCTTACTTCAGTATATTTTTGGACGATAGCTGTCATTTATAACTCTGCAGGTTTGTGAATTACAGTGCCCCTGAGCTCCTTTCTTCAACTCGCTTTCTTGTGAGCTGGTCGCAACACCGCAGGATTGCTTCAGGCCCTAATCTGGTTCTGGCACGGCACGCTGAGCCTTTGGTTAATTCCTCTTCCTGGTGGGAAATGAGAGTTAAATTTGCCCGTCCAGACACCTCCAGCTAGTCTCTCATTGGTTCTCCCTATTCCTGTTCATCTTCCGCAGAAATTGCAAACTGGGCCAAACAGGAGGTTAAAGGCACTGACTCTCCAAGTCGGGAGAGTGTTAGTAAAGCGTCTGGAATGTTGCACCCGAGTACCAGGGGACGAGAACTGAGACATATTGGAACACGTCTCCCGATCACACGGTGGATCATACTCTGGGTTCCACATGCATGTTTTAGCTGAAGGAAGAATCCCTTAAACCTGGAGAGTTGAGACCCGTGGAATGGGTACCATGCAATATGACTTCAAAGGGTCTTCATTTGCTCACCGAACCTCTCCAATCCTATCACTGCTGCGTTTATGCCCCTGTACACACGCTTGATTCTCTTTCGGAGACATAGCAATCCATAGGTTTTAAGATACTTACTAGTCAGGTACATTCTTAGGCGTTTAATATGGGGTGTTGAGTCCATTTCGTTGAGCAAGGAGTAGCTCTTGTCTATTCCATATTTGGCTTAAGGAACTTTATCTGTGTTCATTTCAACTCTGGTTTTAGGCAGCACCCCAACTCACCTTTCCCCTTAGCAAGCATAAGTTGGTTTTCTAAATTTGAGACCCTGTTCTGTTTTGTAATTCAGTTCCTGTGTAGCCAAGTTTACATTCCGTGTATTAGTGATATCTTATGATGTTTCTTTTTCTGTGTGACTTATTTCAGTTAGAATCATCATACCTGAATCCACTCATTATGCTGCTACGGGCCTGATGACATAGATTTCATTGCTGAGTGATATTGCATTGTACGTAAGTACCACAACTTCTTTATCCATTACTCACTTTCTGCGATATTGAACTTGTACCGTAAACGAGGTTCTTGTAAACAGAGCCGTCCCAAACTTTGGGGTGGCTGTGTCTTTTTGATTTTAATTTCCCTAAACTATAGGACCATAAGTGGAAGTGCCCTAGGCTCTGTTGCTTTGTTTTTTAGATGTTTCAGGAAACACCATACACTTCTCCCGAGTGGCTGTTGGCAATTTACATCCCGCCCATCAGCATAACAAGGCTACCAGTTCTCCATGGCCTGTCCTAACTTCTGGATTTTACACTTTTTTCAGATGGCCCTTTTGACCGGGGGGAAGTGAGACTTCATTGTAGTGCAGATTTCCTTTGCAAGCTTGCTTGGTTGGCCAAAAAGGGCGTATGCGTGTTTTTCTGAATATATTCAGGAAAAAACGCATACGCCCTTTTTGGCCAAGTGCATCAATGTGGACGTTCTGCCTCTTTTCCTATGCTTTAACTGCAATTCCAGTCTACCTCCTGAAATCGGTTTCCTGCAATTCTGCCCCGCTTTCAAGTCCTCTTGGCAGCCTTACTTCAGTATATTTTTGGACGATAGCTGTCATTTATAACTCTGCAGGTTTGTGAATTACAGTGCCCCTGAGCTCCTTTCTTCAACTCGCTTTCTTGTGAGCTGGTCGCAACACCGCAGGATTGCTTCAGGCCCTAATCTGGTTCTGGCACGGCACGCTGAGCCTTTGGTTAATTCCTCTTCCTGGTGGGAAATGAGAGTTAAATTTGCCCGTCCAGACACCTCCAGCTAGTCTCTCATTGGTTCTCCCTATTCCTGTTCATCTTCCGCAGAAATTGCAAACTGGGCCAAACAGGAGGTTAAAGGCACTGACTCTCCAAGTCGGGAGAGTGTTAGTAAAGCGTCTGGAATGTTGCACCCGAGTACCAGGGGACGAGAACTGAGACATATTTGAACACGTCTCCCGATCACACGGTGGATCATACTCTGGGTTCCACATGCATGTTTTAGCTGAAGGAAGAATCCCTTAAACCTGGAGAGTTGAGACCCGTGGAATGGGTACCATGCAATATGACTTCAAAGGGTCTTCATTTGCTCACCGAACCTCTCCAATCCTATCACTGCTGCGTTTATGCCCCTGTACACACGCTTGATTCTCTTTCGGAGACATAGCAATCCATAGGTTTTAAGATACTTACTAGTCAGGTACATTCTTAGGCGTTTAATATGGGGTGTTGAGTCCATTTCGTTGAGCAAGGAGTAGCTCTTGTCTATTCCATATTTGGCTTAAGGAACTTTATCTGTGTTCATTTCAACTCTGGTTTTAGGCAGCACCCCAACTCACCTTTCCCCTTAGCAAGCATAAGTTGGTTTTCTAAATTTGAGACCCTGTTCTGTTTTGTAATTCAGTTCCTGTGTAGCCAAGTTTACATTCCGTGTATTAGTGATATCTTATGATGTTTCTTTTTCTGTGTGACTTATTTCAGTTAGAATCATCATACCTGAATCCACTCATTATGCTGCTACGGGCCTGATGACATAGATTTCATTGCTGAGTGATATTGCATTGTACGTAAGTACCACAACTTCTTTATCCATTACTCACTTTCTGCGATATTGAACTTGTACCGTAAACGAGGTTCTTGTAAACAGAGCCGTCCCAAACTTTGGGGTGGCTGTGTCTTTTTGATTTTAATTTCCCTAAGCTATAGGACCATAAGTGGAAGTGCCCTAGGCTCTGTTGCTTTGTTTTTTAGATGTTTCAGGAAACACCATACACTTCTCCCGAGTGGCTGTTGGCAATTTACATCCCACCCATCAGCATAACAAGGCTCCCAGTTCTCCATGGCCTGTCCTGCCTTCTGGATTTTACACTTTTTTCTGATGCCCCTTTGGACCGGGGGGAAGTGAGACTTCATTGTAGTGCAGATTTCCTTTGCAAGCTTGCTTGGTTGGCCAAAAAGGGCGTATGCGTTTTTTCCTGCAGGAAAAAACGCATACGCCCTTTTTGGCCAAGTGCATCATTGTGGACGTTCTGCCTCTTTTCCTATGCTTTCAATGCAATTCCAGTCTACCTCCTGAAATCGGTTTCCTGCAATTCTGCCCCGCTTTCAAGTCCTCTTGGCAGCCTTACTTCAGTATATTTTTGGACGATAGCTGTCATTTATAACTCTGCAGGTTTGTGAATTACAGTGCCCCTGAGCTCCTTTCTTCAACTCGCTTTCTTGTGAGCTGGTCGCAACACCGCAGGATTGCTTCAGGCCCTAATCTGGTTCTGGCACGGCACGCTGAGCCTTTGGTTAATTCCTCTTCCTGGTGGGAAATGAGAGTTAAATTTGCCCGTCCAGACACCTCCAGCTAGTCTCTCATTGGTTCTCCCTATTCCTGTTCATCTTCCGCAGAAATTGCAAACTGGGCCAAACAGGAGGTTAAAGGCACTGACTCTCCAAGTCGGGAGAGTGTTAGTAAAGCGTCTGGAATGTTGCACCCGAGTACCAGGGGACGAGAACTGAGACATATTGGAACACGTCTCCCGATCACACGGTGGATCATACTCTGGGTTCCACATGCATGTTTTAGCTGAAGGAAGAATCCCTTAAACCTGGAGAGTTGAGACCCGTGGAATGGGTACCATGCAATATGACTTCAAAGGGTCTTCATTTGCTCACCGAACCTCTCCAATCCTATCACTGCTGCGTTTATGCCCCTGTACACACGCTTGATTCTCTTTCGGAGACATAGCAATCCATAGGTTTTAAGATACTTACTAGTCAGGTACATTCTTAGGCGTTTAATATGGGGTGTTGAGTCCATTTCGTTGAGCAAGGAGTAGCTCTTGTCTATTCCATATTTGGCTTAAGGAACTTTATCTGTGTTCATTTCAACTCTGGTTTTAGGCAGCACCCCAACTCACCTTTCCCCTTAGCAAGCATAAGTTGGTTTTCTAAATTTGAGACCCTGTTCTGTTTTGTAATTCAGTTCCTGTGTAGCCAAGTTTACATTCTGTGTATTAGTGATATCTTATGATGTTTCTTTTTCTGTGTGACTTATTTCAGTTAGAATCATCATACCTGAATCCACTCATTATGCTGCTACGGGCCTGATGACATAGATTTCATTGCTGAGTGATATTGCATTGTACGTAAGTACCACAACTTCTTTATCCATTACTCACTTTCTGCGATATTGAACTTGTACCGTAAACGAGGTTCTTGTAAACAGAGCCGTCCCAAACTTTGGGGTGGCTGTGTCTTTTTGATTTTAATTTCCCTAAGCTATAGGACCATAAGTGGAAGTGCCCTAGGCTCTGTTGCTTTGTTTTTTAGATGTTTCAGGAAACACCATACACTTCTCCCGAGTGGCTGTTGGCAATTTACATCCCGCCCATCAGCATAACAAGGCTCCCAGTTCTCCATGGCCTGTCCTGCCTTCTGGATTTTACACTTTTTTCTGATGCCCCTTTGGACCGGGGGGAAGTGAGACTTCATTGTAGTGCAGATTTCCTTTGCAAGCTTGCTTGGTTGGCCAAAAAGGGCGTATGCGTTTTTTCCTGCAGGAAAAAACGCATACGCCCTTTTTGGCCAAGTGCATCATTGTGGACGTTCTGCCTCTTTTCCTATGCTTTCAATGCAATTCCAGTCTACCTCCTGAAATCGGTTTCCTGCAATTCTGCCCCGCTTTCAAGTCCTCTTGGCAGCCTTACTTCAGTATATTTTTGGACGATAGCTGTCATTTATAACTCTGCAGGTTTGTGAATTACAGTGCCCCTGAGCTCCTTTCTTCAACTCGCTTTCTTGTGAGCTGGTCGCAACACCGCAGGATTGCTTCAGGCCCTAATCTGGTTCTGGCACGGCACGCTGAGCCTTTGGTTAATTCCTCTTCCTGGTGGGAAATGAGAGTTAAATTTGCCCGTCCAGACACCTCCAGCTAGTCTCTCATTGGTTCTCCCTATTCCTGTTCATCTTCCGCAGAAATTGCAAACTGGGCCAAACAGGAGGTTAAAGGCACTGACTCTCCAAGTCGGGAGAGTGTTAGTAAAGCGTCTGGAATGTTGCACCCGAGTACCAGGGGACGAGAACTGAGACATATTGGAACACGTCTCCCGATCACACGGTGGATCATACTCTGGGTTCCACATGCATGTTTTAGCTGAAGGAAGAATCCCTTAAACCTGGAGAGTTGAGACCCGTGGAATGGGTACCATGCAATATGACTTCAAAGGGTCTTCATTTGCTCACCGAACCTCTCCAATCCTATCACTGCTGCGTTTATGCCCCTGTACACACGCTTGATTCTCTTTCGGAGACATAGCAATCCATAGGTTTTAAGATACTTACTAGTCAGGTACATTCTTAGGCGTTTAATATGGGGTGTTGAGTCCATTTCGTTGAGCAAGGAGTAGCTCTTGTCTATTCCATATTTGGCTTAAGGAACTTTATCTGTGTTCATTTCAACTCTGGTTTTAGGCAGCACCCCAACTCACCTTTCCCCTTAGCAAGCATAAGTTGGTTTTCTAAATTTGAGACCCTGTTCTGTTTTGTAATTCAGTTCCTGTGTAGCCAAGTTTACATTCCGTGTATTAGTGATATCTTATGATGTTTCTTTTTCTGTGTGACTTATTTCAGTTAGAATCATCATACCTGAATCCACTCATTATGCTGCTACGGGCCTGATGACATAGATTTCATTGCTGAGTGATATTGCATTGTACGTAAGTACCACAACTTCTTTATCCATTACTCACTTTCTGCGATATTGAACTTGTACCGTAAACGAGGTTCTTGTAAACAGAGCCGTCCCAAACTTTGGGGTGGCTGTGTCTTTTTGATTTTAATTTCCCTAAGCTATAGGACCATAAGTGGAAGTGCCCTAGGCTCTGTTGCTTTGTTTTTTAGATGTTTCAGGAAACACCATACACTTCTCCCGAGTGGCTGTTGGCAATTTACATCCCGCCCATCAGCATAACAAGGCTCCCAGTTCTCCATGGCCTGTCCTGCCTTCTGGATTTTACACTTTTTTCTGATGCCCCTTTGGACCGGGGGGAAGTGAGACTTCATTGTAGTGCAGATTTCCTTTGCAAGCTTGCTTGGTTGGCCAAAAAGGGCGTATGCGTTTTTTCCTGCAGGAAAAAACGCATACGCCCTTTTTGGCCAAGTGCATCATTGTGGACGTTCTGCCTCTTTTCCTATGCTTTCAATGCAATTCCAGTCTACCTCCTGAAATCGGTTTCCTGCAATTCTGCCCCGCTTTCAAGTCCTCTTGGCAGCCTTACTTCAGTATATTTTTGGACGATAGCTGTCATTTATAACTCTGCAGGTTTGTGAATTACAGTGCCCCTGAGCTCCTTTCTTCAACTCGCTTTCTTGTGAGCTGGTCGCAACACCGCAGGATTGCTTCAGGCCCTAATCTGGTTCTGGCACGGCACGCTGAGCCTTTGGTTAATTCCTCTTCCTGGTGGGAAATGAGAGTTAAATTTGCCCGTCCAGACACCTCCAGCTAGTCTCTCATTGGTTCTCCCTATTCCTGTTCATCTTCCGCAGAAATTGCAAACTGGGCCAAACAGGAGGTTAAAGGCACTGACTCTCCAAGTCGGGAGAGTGTTAGTAAAGCGTCTGGAATGTTGCACCCGAGTACCAGGGGACGAGAACTGAGACATATTTGAACACGTCTCCCGATCACACGGTGGATCATACTCTGGGTTCCACATGCATGTTTTAGCTGAAGGAAGAATCCCTTAAACCTGGAGAGTTGAGACCCGTGGAATGGGTACCATGCAATATGACTTCAAAGGGTCTTCATTTGCTCACCGAACCTCTCCAATCCTATCACTGCTGCGTTTATGCCCCTGTACACACGCTTGATTCTCTTTCGGAGACATAGCAATCCATAGGTTTTAAGATACTTACTAGTCAGGTACATTCTTAGGCGTTTAATATGGGGTGTTGAGTCCATTTCGTTGAGCAAGGAGTAGCTCTTGTCTATTCCATATTTGGCTTAAGGAACTTTATCTGTGTTCATTTCAACTCTGGTTTTAGGCAGCACCCCAACTCACCTTTCCCCTTAGCAAGCATAAGTTGGTTTTCTAAATTTGAGACCCTGTTCTGTTTTGTAATTCAGTTCCTGTGTAGCCAAGTTTACATTCCGTGTATTAGTGATATCTTATGATGTTTCTTTTTCTGTGTGACTTATTTCAGTTAGAATCATCATACCTGAATCCACTCATTATGCTGCTACGGGCCTGATGACATAGATTTCATTGCTGAGTGATATTGCATTGTACGTAAGTACCACAACTTCTTTATCCATTACTCACTTTCTGCGATATTGAACTTGTACCGTAAACGAGGTTCTTGTAAACAGAGCCGTCCCAAACTTTGGGGTGGCTGTGTCTTTTTGATTTTAATTTCCCTAAACTATAGGACCATAAGTGGAAGTGCCCTAGGCTCTGTTGCTTTGTTTTTTAGATGTTTCAGGAAACACCATACACTTCTCCCGAGTGGCTGTTGGCAATTTACATCCCGCCCATCAGCATAACAAGGCTACCAGTTCTCCATGGCCTGTCCTAACTTCTGGATTTTACACTTTTTTCAGATGGCCCTTTTGACCGGGGGGAAGTGAGACTTCATTGTAGTGCAGATTTCCTTTGCAAGCTTGCTTGGTTGGCCAAAAAGGGCGTATGCGTGTTTTTCTGAATATATTCAGGAAAAAACGCATACGCCCTTTTTGGCCAAGTGCATCAATGTGGACGTTCTGCCTCTTTTCCTATGCTTTAACTGCAATTCCAGTCTACCTCCTGAAATCGGTTTCCTGCAATTCTGCCCCGCTTTCAAGTCCTCTTGGCAGCCTTACTTCAGTATATTTTTGGACGATAGCTGTCATTTATAACTCTGCAGGTTTGTGAATTACAGTGCCCCTGAGCTCCTTTCTTCAACTCGCTTTCTTGTGAGCTGGTCGCAACACCGCAGGATTGCTTCAGGCCCTAATCTGGTTCTGGCACGGCACGCTGAGCCTTTGGTTAATTCCTCTTCCTGGTGGGAAATGAGAGTTAAATTTGCCCGTCCAGACACCTCCAGCTAGTCTCTCATTGGTTCTCCCTATTCCTGTTCATCTTCCGCAGAAATTGCAAACTGGGCCAAACAGGAGGTTAAAGGCACTGACTCTCCAAGTCGGGAGAGTGTTAGTAAAGCGTCTGGAATGTTGCACCCGAGTACCAGGGGACGAGAACTGAGACATATTTGAACACGTCTCCCGATCACACGGTGGATCATACTCTGGGTTCCACATGCATGTTTTAGCTGAAGGAAGAATCCCTTAAACCTGGAGAGTTGAGACCCGTGGAATGGGTACCATGCAATATGACTTCAAAGGGTCTTCATTTGCTCACCGAACCTCTCCAATCCTATCACTGCTGCGTTTATGCCCCTGTACACACGCTTGATTCTCTTTCGGAGACATAGCAATCCATAGGTTTTAAGATACTTACTAGTCAGGTACATTCTTAGGCGTTTAATATGGGGTGTTGAGTCCATTTCGTTGAGCAAGGAGTAGCTCTTGTCTATTCCATATTTGGCTTAAGGAACTTTATCTGTGTTCATTTCAACTCTGGTTTTAGGCAGCACCCCAACTCACCTTTCCCCTTAGCAAGCATAAGTTGGTTTTCTAAATTTGAGACCCTGTTCTGTTTTGTAATTCAGTTCCTGTGTAGCCAAGTTTACATTCCGTGTATTAGTGATATCTTATGATGTTTCTTTTTCTGTGTGACTTATTTCAGTTAGAATCATCATACCTGAATCCACTCATTATGCTGCTACGGGCCTGATGACATAGATTTCATTGCTGAGTGATATTGCATTGTACGTAAGTACCACAACTTCTTTATCCATTACTCACTTTCTGCGATATTGAACTTGTACCGTAAACGAGGTTCTTGTAAACAGAGCCGTCCCAAACTTTGGGGTGGCTGTGTCTTTTTGATTTTAATTTCCCTAAACTATAGGACCATAAGTGGAAGTGCCCTAGGCTCTGTTGCTTTGTTTTTTAGATGTTTCAGGAAACACCATACACTTCTCCCGAGTGGCTGTTGGCAATTTACATCCCGCCCATCAGCATAACAAGGCTACCAGTTCTCCATGGCCTGTCCTGCCTTCTGGATTTTACACTTTTTTCTGATGCCCCTTTTGACCGGGGGGAAGTGAGACTTCATTGTAGTGCAGATTTCCTTTGCAAGCTTGCTTGGTTGGCCAAAAAGGGCGTATGCGTTTTTTCCTGCAGGAAAAAACGCATACGCCCTTTTTGGCCAAGTGCATCATTGTGGACGTTCTGCCTCTTTTCCTATGCTTTCAATGCAATTCCAGTCTACCTCCTGAAATCAGTTTCCTGCAATTCTGCCCCGCTTTCAAGTCCTCTTGGCAGCCTTACTTCAGTATATTTTTGGACGATAGCTGTCATTTATAACTCTGCAGGTTTGTGAATTACAGTGCCCCTGAGCTCCTTTCTTCAACTCGCTTTCTTGTGAGCTGGTCGCAACACCGCAGGATTGCTTCAGGCCCTAATCTGGTTCTGGCACGGCACGCTGAGCCTTTGGTTAATTCCTCTTCCTGGTGGGAAATGAGTGTTAAATTTGCTTGTCCAGACACCTCCAGCTAGTGTCTCATTGGTTCTCCCTGTTCCTGTTCATCTTCCGCAGAAATTGCAAACTGGGCCAAACAGGAGGTTAAAGGCACTGACTCTCCAAGTCGGGAGAGTGTTAGTAAAGCGTCTGGAATGTTGCACCCGAGTACCAGGGGACGAGAACTGAGACATATTTGAACACGTCTCCCGATCACACGGTGGATCATACTCTGGGTTCCACATGCATGTTTTAGCTGAAGGAAGAATCCCTTAAACCTGGAGAGTTGAGACCCGTGGAATGGGTACCATGCAATATGACTTCAAAGGGTCTTCATTTGCTCACCGAACCTCTCCAATCCTATCACTGCTGCGTTTATGCCCCTGTACACACGCTTGATTCTCTTTCGGAGACATAGCAATCCATAGGTTTTAAGATACTTACTAGTCAGGTACATTCTTAGGCATTTAATATGAGGTGTTGAGTCCATTTCGTTGAGCAAGGTGTAGCTCTTGTCTATTCCATATTTGGCTTAAGGAACTTTATCTGTGTTCATTTCAACTCTGGTTTTAGGCAGCACCCCAACTCACCTTTCCCCTTAGCAAGCATAAGTTGGTTTTCTAAATTTGAGACCCTGTTCTGTTTTGTAATTCAGTTCCTGTGTAGCCAAGTTTACATTCCGTGTATTAGTGATATCTTATGATGTTTCTTTTTCTGTGTGACTTATTTCAGTTAGAATCATCATACCTGAATCCACTCATTATGCTGCTACGGGCCTGATGACATAGATTTCATTGCTGAGTGATATTGCATTGTACGTAAGTACCACAACTTCTTTATCCATTACTCACTTTCTGCGATATTGAACTTGTACCGTAAACGAGGTTCTTGTAAACAGAGCCGTCCCAAACTTTGGGGTGGCTGTGTCTTTTTGATTTTAATTTCCCTAAACTATAGGACCATAAGTGGAAGTGCCCTAGGCTCTGTTGCTTTGTTTTTTAGATGTTTCAGGAAACACCATACACTTCTCCCGAGTGGCTGTTGGCAATTTACATCCCGCCCATCAGCATAACAAGGCTACCAGTTCTCCATGGCCTGTCCTGCCTTCTGGATTTTACACTTTTTTCTGATGCCCCTTTTGACCGGGGGGAAGTGAGACTTCATTGTAGTGCAGATTTCCTTTGCAAGCTTGCTTGGTTGGCCAAAAAGGGCGTATGCGTTTTTTCCTGCAGGAAAAAACGCATACGCCCTTTTTGGCCAAGTGCATCATTGTGGACGTTCTGCCTCTTTTCCTATGCTTTCAATGCAATTCCAGTCTACCTCCTGAAATCAGTTTCCTGCAATTCTGCCCCGCTTTCAAGTCCTCTTGGCAGCCTTACTTCAGTATATTTTTGGACGATAGCTGTCATTTATAACTCTGCAGGTTTGTGAATTACAGTGCCCCTGAGCTCCTTTCTTCAACTCGCTTTCTTGTGAGCTGGTCGCAACACCGCAGGATTGCTTCAGGCCCTAATCTGGTTCTGGCACGGCACGCTGAGCCTTTGGTTAATTCCTCTTCCTGGTGGGAAATGAGTGTTAAATTTGCTTGTCCAGACACCTCCAGCTAGTGTCTCATTGGTTCTCCCTGTTCCTGTTCATCTTCCGCAGAAATTGCAAACTGGGCCAAACAGGAGGTTAAAGGCACTGACTCTCCAAGTCGGGAGAGTGTTAGTAAAGCGTCTGGAATGTTGCACCCGAGTACCAGGGGACGAGAACTGAGACATATTTGAACACGTCTCCCGATCACACGGTGGATCATACTCTGGGTTCCACATGCATGTTTTAGCTGAAGGAAGAATCCCTTAAACCTGGAGAGTTGAGACCCGTGGAATGGGTACCATGCAATATGACTTCAAAGGGTCTTCATTTGCTCACCGAACCTCTCCAATCCTATCACTGCTGCGTTTATGCCCCTGTACACACGCTTGATTCTCTTTCGGAGACATAGCAATCCATAGGTTTTAAGATACTTACTAGTCAGGTACATTCTTAGGCATTTAATATGAGGTGTTGAGTCCATTTCGTTGAGCAAGGTGTAGCTCTTGTCTATTCCATATTTGGCTTAAGGAACTTTATCTGTGTTCATTTCAACTCTGGTTTTAGGCAGCACCCCAACTCACCTTTCCCCTTAGCAAGCATAAGTTGGTTTTCTAAATTTGAGACCCTGTTCTGTTTTGTAATTCAGTTCCTGTGTAGCCAAGTTTACATTCCGTGTATTAGTGATATCTTATGATGTTTCTTTTTCTGTGTGACTTATTTCAGTTAGAATCATCATACCTGAATCCACTCATTATGCTGCTACGGGCCTGATGACATAGATTTCATTGCTGAGTGATATTGCATTGTACGTAAGTACCACAACTTCTTTATCCATTACTCACTTTCTGCGATATTGAACTTGTACCGTAAACGAGGTTCTTGTAAACAGAGCCGTCCCAAACTTTGGGGTGGCTGTGTCTTTTTGATTTTAATTTCCCTAAACTATAGGACCATAAGTGGAAGTGCCCTAGGCTCTGTTGCTTTGTTTTTTAGATGTTTCAGGAAACACCATACACTTCTCCCGAGTGGCTGTTGGCAATTTACATCCCGCCCATCAGCATAACAAGGCTACCAGTTCTCCATGGCCTGTCCTAACTTCTGGATTTTACACTTTTTTCAGATGGCCCTTTTGACCGGGGGGAAGTGAGACTTCATTGTAGTGCAGATTTCCTTTGCAAGCTTGCTTGGTTGGCCAAAAAGGGCGTATGCGTGTTTTCCTGAATATATTCAGGAAAAAACGCATACGCCCTTTTTGGCCAAGTGCATCATTGTGGACGTTCTGCCTCTTTTCCTATGCTTTAACTGCAATTCCAGTCTACCTCCTGAAATCGGTTTCCTGCAATTCTGCCCCGCTTTCAAGTCCTCTTGGCAGCCTTACTTCAGTATATTTTTGGACGATAGCTGTCATTTATAACTCTGCAGGTTTGTGAATTACAGTGCCCCTGAGCTCCTTTCTTCAACTCGCTTTCTTGTGAGCTGGTCGCAACACCGCAGGATTGCTTCAGGCCCTAATCTGGTTCTGGCACGGCACGCTGAGCCTTTGGTTAATTCCTCTTCCTGGTGGGAAATGAGAGTTAAATTTGCCCGTCCAGACACCTCCAGCTAGTCTCTCATTGGTTCTCCCTATTCCTGTTCATCTTCCGCAGAAATTGCAAACTGGGCCAAACAGGAGGTTAAAGGCACTGACTCTCCAAGTCGGGAGAGTGTTAGTAAAGCGTCTGGAATGTTGCACCCGAGTACCAGGGGACGAGAACTGAGACATATTGGAACACGTCTCCCGATCACACGGTGGATCATACTCTGGGTTCCACATGCATGTTTTAGCTGAAGGAAGAATCCCTTAAACCTGGAGAGTTGAGACCCGTGGAATGGGTACCATGCAATATGACTTCAAAGGGTCTTCATTTGCTCACCGAACCTCTCCAATCCTATCACTGCTGCGTTTATGCCCCTGTACACACGCTTGATTCTCTTTCGGAGACATAGCAATCCATAGGTTTTAAGATACTTACTAGTCAGGTACATTCTTAGGCGTTTAATATGGGGTGTTGAGTCCATTTCGTTGAGCAAGGAGTAGCTCTTGTCTATTCCATATTTGGCTTAAGGAACTTTATCTGTGTTCATTTCAACTCTGGTTTTAGGCAGCACCCCAACTCACCTTTCCCCTTAGCAAGCATAAGTTGGTTTTCTAAATTTGAGACCCTGTTCTGTTTTGTAATTCAGTTCCTGTGTAGCCAAGTTTACATTCCGTGTATTAGTGATATCTTATGATGTTTCTTTTTCTGTGTGACTTATTTCAGTTAGAATCATCATACCTGAATCCACTCATTATGCTGCTACGGGCCTGATGACATAGATTTCATTGCTGAGTGATATTGCATTGTACGTAAGTACCACAACTTCTTTATCCATTACTCACTTTCTGCGATATTGAACTTGTACCGTAAACGAGGTTCTTGTAAACAGAGCCGTCCCAAACTTTGGGGTGGCTGTGTCTTTTTGATTTTAATTTCCCTAAACTATAGGACCATAAGTGGAAGTGCCCTAGGCTCTGTTGCTTTGTTTTTTAGATGTTTCAGGAAACACCATACACTTCTCCCGAGTGGCTGTTGGCAATTTACATCCCGCCCATCAGCATAACAAGGCTACCAGTTCTCCATGGCCTGTCCTAACTTCTGGATTTTACACTTTTTTCAGATGGCCCTTTTGACCGGGGGGAAGTGAGACTTCATTGTAGTGCAGATTTCCTTTGCAAGCTTGCTTGGTTGGCCAAAAAGGGCGTATGCGTGTTTTCCTGAATATATTCAGGAAAAAACGCATACGCCCTTTTTGGCCAAGTGCATCATTGTGGACGTTCTGCCTCTTTTCCTATGCTTTAACTGCAATTCCAGTCTACCTCCTGAAATCGGTTTCCTGCAATTCTGCCCCGCTTTCAAGTCCTCTTGGCAGCCTTACTTCAGTATATTTTTGGACGATAGCTGTCATTTATAACTCTGCAGGTTTGTGAATTACAGTGCCCCTGAGCTCCTTTCTTCAACTCGCTTTCTTGTGAGCTGGTCGCAACACCGCAGGATTGCTTCAGGCCCTAATCTGGTTCTGGCACGGCACGCTGAGCCTTTGGTTAATTCCTCTTCCTGGTGGGAAATGAGAGTTAAATTTGCCCGTCCAGACACCTCCAGCTAGTCTCTCATTGGTTCTCCCTATTCCTGTTCATCTTCCGCAGAAATTGCAAACTGGGCCAAACAGGAGGTTAAAGGCACTGACTCTCCAAGTCGGGAGAGTGTTAGTAAAGCGTCTGGAATGTTGCACCCGAGTACCAGGGGACGAGAACTGAGACATATTGGAACACGTCTCCCGATCACACGGTGGATCATACTCTGGGTTCCACATGCATGTTTTAGCTGAAGGAAGAATCCCTTAAACCTGGAGAGTTGAGACCCGTGGAATGGGTACCATGCAATATGACTTCAAAGGGTCTTCATTTGCTCACCGAACCTCTCCAATCCTATCACTGCTGCGTTTATGCCCCTGTACACACGCTTGATTCTCTTTCGGAGACATAGCAATCCATAGGTTTTAAGATACTTACTAGTCAGGTACATTCTTAGGCGTTTAATATGGGGTGTTGAGTCCATTTCGTTGAGCAAGGAGTAGCTCTTGTCTATTCCATATTTGGCTTAAGGAACTTTATCTGTGTTCATTTCAACTCTGGTTTTAGGCAGCACCCCAACTCACCTTTCCCCTTAGCAAGCATAAGTTGGTTTTCTAAATTTGAGACCCTGTTCTGTTTTGTAATTCAGTTCCTGTGTAGCCAAGTTTACATTCCGTGTATTAGTGATATCTTATGATGTTTCTTTTTCTGTGTGACTTATTTCAGTTAGAATCATCATACCTGAATCCACTCATTATGCTGCTACGGGCCTGATGACATAGATTTCATTGCTGAGTGATATTGCATTGTACGTAAGTACCACAACTTCTTTATCCATTACTCACTTTCTGCGATATTGAACTTGTACCGTAAACGAGGTTCTTGTAAACAGAGCCGTCCCAAACTTTGGGGTGGCTGTGTCTTTTTGATTTTAATTTCCCTAAGCTATAGGACCATAAGTGGAAGTGCCCTAGGCTCTGTTGCTTTGTTTTTTAGATGTTTCAGGAAACACCATACACTTCTCCCGAGTGGCTGTTGGCAATTTACATCCCGCCCATCAGCATAACAAGGCTCCCAGTTCTCCATGGCCTGTCCTGCCTTCTGGATTTTACACTTTTTTCTGATGCCCCTTTGGACCGGGGGGAAGTGAGACTTCATTGTAGTGCAGATTTCCTTTGCAAGCTTGCTTGGTTGGCCAAAAAGGGCGTATGCGTTTTTTCCTGCAGGAAAAAACGCATACGCCCTTTTTGGCCAAGTGCATCATTGTGGACGTTCTGCCTCTTTTCCTATGCTTTCAATGCAATTCCAGTCTACCTCCTGAAATCGGTTTCCTGCAATTCTGCCCCGCTTTCAAGTCCTCTTGGCAGCCTTACTTCAGTATATTTTTGGACGATAGCTGTCATTTATAACTCTGCAGGTTTGTGAATTACAGTGCCCCTGAGCTCCTTTCTTCAACTCGCTTTCTTGTGAGCTGGTCGCAACACCGCAGGATTGCTTCAGGCCCTAATCTGGTTCTGGCACGGCACGCTGAGCCTTTGGTTAATTCCTCTTCCTGGTGGGAAATGAGAGTTAAATTTGCCCGTCCAGACACCTCCAGCTAGTCTCTCATTGGTTCTCCCTATTCCTGTTCATCTTCCGCAGAAATTGCAAACTGGGCCAAACAGGAGGTTAAAGGCACTGACTCTCCAAGTCGGGAGAGTGTTAGTAAAGCGTCTGGAATGTTGCACCCGAGTACCAGGGGACGAGAACTGAGACATATTGGAACACGTCTCCCGATCACACGGTGGATCATACTCTGGGTTCCACATGCATGTTTTAGCTGAAGGAAGAATCCCTTAAACCTGGAGAGTTGAGACCCGTGGAATGGGTACCATGCAATATGACTTCAAAGGGTCTTCATTTGCTCACCGAACCTCTCCAATCCTATCACTGCTGCGTTTATGCCCCTGTACACACGCTTGATTCTCTTTCGGAGACATAGCAATCCATAGGTTTTAAGATACTTACTAGTCAGGTACATTCTTAGACGTTTAATATGGGGTGTTGAGTCCATTTCGTTGAGCAAGGAGTAGCTCTTGTCTATTCCATATTTGGCTTAAGGAACTTTATCTGTGTTCATTTCAACTCTGGTTTTAGGCAGCACCCCAACTCACCTTTCCCCTTAGCAAGCATAAGTTGGTTTTCTAAATTTGAGACCCTGTTCTGTTTTGTAATTCAGTTCCTGTGTAGCCAAGTTTACATTCCGTGTATTAGTGATATCTTATGATGTTTCTTTTTCTGTGTGACTTATTTCAGTTAGAATCATCATACCTGAATCCACTCATTATGCTGCTACGGGCCTGATGACATAGATTTCATTGCTGAGTGATATTGCATTGTACGTAAGTACCACAACTTCTTTATCCATTACTCACTTTCTGCGATATTGAACTTGTACCGTAAACGAGGTTCTTGTAAACAGAGCCGTCCCAAACTTTGGGGTGGCTGTGTCTTTTTGATTTTAATTTCCCTAAACTATAGGACCATAAGTGGAAGTGCCCTAGGCTCTGTTGCTTTGTTTTTTAGATGTTTCAGGAAACACCATACACTTCTCCCGAGTGGCTGTTGGCAATTTACATCCCGCCCATCAGCATAACAAGGCTACCAGTTCTCCATGGCCTGTCCTAACTTCTGGATTTTACACTTTTTTCAGATGGCCCTTTTGACCGGGGGGAAGTGAGACTTCATTGTAGTGCAGATTTCCTTTGCAAGCTTGCTTGGTTGGCCAAAAAGGGCGTATGCGTGTTTTCCTGAATATATTCAGGAAAAAACGCATACGCCCTTTTTGGCCAAGTGCATCATTGTGGACGTTCTGCCTCTTTTCCTATGCTTTAACTGCAATTCCAGTCTACCTCCTGAAATCGGTTTCCTGCAATTCTGCCCCGCTTTCAAGTCCTCTTGGCAGCCTTACTTCAGTATATTTTTGGACGATAGCTGTCATTTATAACTCTGCAGGTTTGTGAATTACAGTGCCCCTGAGCTCCTTTCTTCAACTCGCTTTCTTGTGAGCTGGTCGCAACACCGCAGGATTGCTTCAGGCCCTAATCTGGTTCTGGCACGGCACGCTGAGCCTTTGGTTAATTCCTCTTCCTGGTGGGAAATGAGAGTTAAATTTGCCCGTCCAGACACCTCCAGCTAGTCTCTCATTGGTTCTCCCTATTCCTGTTCATCTTCCGCAGAAATTGCAAACTGGGCCAAACAGGAGGTTAAAGGCACTGACTCTCCAAGTCGGGAGAGTGTTAGTAAAGCGTCTGGAATGTTGCACCCGAGTACCAGGGGACGAGAACTGAGACATATTGGAACACGTCTCCCGATCACACGGTGGATCATACTCTGGGTTCCACATGCATGTTTTAGCTGAAGGAAGAATCCCTTAAACCTGGAGAGTTGAGACCCGTGGAATGGGTACCATGCAATATGACTTCAAAGGGTCTTCATTTGCTCACCGAACCTCTCCAATCCTATCACTGCTGCGTTTATGCCCCTGTACACACGCTTGATTCTCTTTCGGAGACATAGCAATCCATAGGTTTTAAGATACTTACTAGTCAGGTACATTCTTAGGCGTTTAATATGGGGTGTTGAGTCCATTTCGTTGAGCAAGGAGTAGCTCTTGTCTATTCCATATTTGGCTTAAGGAACTTTATCTGTGTTCATTTCAACTCTGGTTTTAGGCAGCACCCCAACTCACCTTTCCCCTTAGCAAGCATAAGTTGGTTTTCTAAATTTGAGACCCTGTTCTGTTTTGTAATTCAGTTCCTGTGTAGCCAAGTTTACATTCCGTGTATTAGTGATATCTTATGATGTTTCTTTTT
This sequence comes from Grampus griseus, assembly GCF_964374135.1. Lineage (NCBI taxonomy): Eukaryota > Metazoa > Chordata > Mammalia > Artiodactyla > Delphinidae > Grampus > Grampus griseus. The sequence continues at coordinate 35,982 of NW_028132823.1, read as the reverse complement.
CTGTGTGACTTATTTCAGTTAGAATCATCATACCTGAATCCACTCATTATGCTGCTACGGGCCTGATGACATAGATTTCATTGCTGAGTGATATTGCATTGTACGTAAGTACCACAACTTCTTTATCCATTACTCACTTTCTGCGATATTGAACTTGTACCGTAAACGAGGTTCTTGTAAACAGAGCCGTCCCAAACTTTGGGGTGGCTGTGTCTTTTTGATTTTAATTTCCCTAAGCTATAGGACCATAAGTGGAAGTGCCCTAGGCTCTGTTGCTTTGTTTTTTAGATGTTTCAGGAAACACCATACACTTCTCCCGAGTGGCTGTTGGCAATTTACATCCCGCCCATCAGCATAACAAGGCTCCCAGTTCTCCATGGCCTGTCCTGCCTTCTGGATTTTACACTTTTTTCTGATGCCCCTTTGGACCGGGGGGAAGTGAGACTTCATTGTAGTGCAGATTTCCTTTGCAAGCTTGCTTGGTTGGCCAAAAAGGGCGTATGCGTTTTTTCCTGCAGGAAAAAACGCATACGCCCTTTTTGGCCAAGTGCATCATTGTGGACGTTCTGCCTCTTTTCCTATGCTTTCAATGCAATTCCAGTCTACCTCCTGAAATCGGTTTCCTGCAATTCTGCCCCGCTTTCAAGTCCTCTTGGCAGCCTTACTTCAGTATATTTTTGGACGATAGCTGTCATTTATAACTCTGCAGGTTTGTGAATTACAGTGCCCCTGAGCTCCTTTCTTCAACTCGCTTTCTTGTGAGCTGGTCGCAACACCGCAGGATTGCTTCAGGCCCTAATCTGGTTCTGGCACGGCACGCTGAGCCTTTGGTTAATTCCTCTTCCTGGTGGGAAATGAGAGTTAAATTTGCCCGTCCAGACACCTCCAGCTAGTCTCTCATTGGTTCTCCCTATTCCTGTTCATCTTCCGCAGAAATTGCAAACTGGGCCAAACAGGAGGTTAAAGGCACTGACTCTCCAAGTCGGGAGAGTGTTAGTAAAGCGTCTGGAATGTTGCACCCGAGTACCAGGGGACGAGAACTGAGACATATTGGAACACGTCTCCCGATCACACGGTGGATCATACTCTGGGTTCCACATGCATGTTTTAGCTGAAGGAAGAATCCCTTAAACCTGGAGAGTTGAGACCCGTGGAATGGGTACCACGCAATATGACTTCAAAGGGTCTTCATTTGCTCACCGAACCTCTCCAATCCTATCACTGCTGCGTTTATGCCCCTGTACACACGCTTGATTCTCTTTCGGAGACATAGCAATCCATAGGTTTTAAGATACTTACTAGTCAGGTACATTCTTAGGCGTTTAATATGGGGTGTTGAGTCCATTTCGTTGAGCAAGGAGTAGCTCTTGTCTATTCCATATTTGGCTTAAGGAACTTTATCTGTGTTCATTTCAACTCTGGTTTTAGGCAGCACCCCAACTCACCTTTCCCCTTAGCAAGCATAAGTTGGTTTTCTAAATTTGAGACCCTGTTCTGTTTTGTAATTCAGTTCCTGTGTAGCCAAGTTTACATTCCGTGTATTAGTGATATCTTATGATGTTTCTTTTTCTGTGTGACTTATTTCAGTTAGAATCATCATACCTGAATCCACTCATTATGCTGCTACGGGCCTGATGACATAGATTTCATTGCTGAGTGATATTGCATTGTACGTAAGTACCACAACTTCTTTATCCATTACTCACTTTCTGCGATATTGAACTTGTACCGTAAACGAGGTTCTTGTAAACAGAGCCGTCCCAAACTTTGGGGTGGCTGTGTCTTTTTGATTTTAATTTCCCTAAGCTATAGGACCATAAGTGGAAGTGCCCTAGGCTCTGTTGCTTTGTTTTTTAGATGTTTCAGGAAACACCATACACTTCTCCCGAGTGGCTGTTGGCAATTTACATCCCGCCCATCAGCATAACAAGGCTCCCAGTTCTCCATGGCCTGTCCTGCCTTCTGGATTTTACACTTTTTTCTGATGCCCCTTTGGACCGGGGGGAAGTGAGACTTCATTGTAGTGCAGATTTCCTTTGCAAGCTTGCTTGGTTGGCCAAAAAGGGCGTATGCGTTTTTTCCTGCAGGAAAAAACGCATACGCCCTTTTTGGCCAAGTGCATCATTGTGGACGTTCTGCCTCTTTTCCTATGCTTTCAATGCAATTCCAGTCTACCTCCTGAAATCGGTTTCCTGCAATTCTGCCCCGCTTTCAAGTCCTCTTGGCAGCCTTACTTCAGTATATTTTTGGACGATAGCTGTCATTTATAACTCTGCAGGTTTGTGAATTACAGTGCCCCTGAGCTCCTTTCTTCAACTCGCTTTCTTGTGAGCTGGTCGCAACACCGCAGGATTGCTTCAGGCCCTAATCTGGTTCTGGCACGGCACGCTGAGCCTTTGGTTAATTCCTCTTCCTGGTGGGAAATGAGAGTTAAATTTGCCCGTCCAGACACCTCCAGCTAGTCTCTCATTGGTTCTCCCTATTCCTGTTCATCTTCCGCAGAAATTGCAAACTGGGCCAAACAGGAGGTTAAAGGCACTGACTCTCCAAGTCGGGAGAGTGTTAGTAAAGCGTCTGGAATGTTGCACCCGAGTACCAGGGGACGAGAACTGAGACATATTGGAACACGTCTCCCGATCACACGGTGGATCATACTCTGGGTTCCACATGCATGTTTTAGCTGAAGGAAGAATCCCTTAAACCTGGAGAGTTGAGACCCGTGGAATGGGTACCATGCAATATGACTTCAAAGGGTCTTCATTTGCTCACCGAACCTCTCCAATCCTATCACTGCTGCGTTTATGCCCCTGTACACACGCTTGATTCTCTTTCGGAGACATAGCAATCCATAGGTTTTAAGATACTTACTAGTCAGGTACATTCTTAGGCGTTTAATATGGGGTGTTGAGTCCATTTCGTTGAGCAAGGAGTAGCTCTTGTCTATTCCATATTTGGCTTAAGGAACTTTATCTGTGTTCATTTCAACTCTGGTTTTAGGCAGCACCCCAACTCACCTTTCCCCTTAGCAAGCATAAGTTGGTTTTCTAAATTTGAGACCCTGTTCTGTTTTGTAATTCAGTTCCTGTGTAGCCAAGTTTACATTCCGTGTATTAGTGATATCTTATGATGTTTCTTTTTCTGTGTGACTTATTTCAGTTAGAATCATCATACCTGAATCCACTCATTATGCTGCTACGGGCCTGATGACATAGATTTCATTGCTGAGTGATATTGCATTGTACGTAAGTACCACAACTTCTTTATCCATTACTCACTTTCTGCGATATTGAACTTGTACCGTAAACGAGGTTCTTGTAAACAGAGCCGTCCCAAACTTTGGGGTGGCTGTGTCTTTTTGATTTTAATTTCCCTAAGCTATAGGACCATAAGTGGAAGTGCCCTAGGCTCTGTTGCTTTGTTTTTTAGATGTTTCAGGAAACACCATACACTTCTCCCGAGTGGCTGTTGGCAATTTACATCCCGCCCATCAGCATAACAAGGCTCCCAGTTCTCCATGGCCTGTCCAGCCTTCTGGATTTTAAACTTTTTTCTGATGCCCCTTTGGACCGGGGGGAAGTGAGACTTCATTGTAGTGCAGATTTCCTTTGCAAGCTTGCTTGGTTGGCCAAAAAGGGCGTATGCGTTTTTTCCTGCAGGAAAAAACGCATACGCCCTTTTTGGCCAAGTGCATCATTGTGGACGTTCTGCCTCTTTTCCTATGCTTTCAATGCAATTCCAGTCTACCTCCTGAAATCGGTTTCCTGCAATTCTGCCCCGCTTTCAAGTCCTCTTGGCAGCCTTACTTCAGTATATTTTTGGACGATAGCTGTCATTTATAACTCTGCAGGTTTGTGAATTACAGTGCCCCTGAGCTCCTTTCTTCAACTCGCTTTCTTGTGAGCTGGTCGCAACACCGCAGGATTGCTTCAGGCCCTAATCTGGTTCTGGCACGGCACGCTGAGCCTTTGGTTAATTCCTCTTCCTGGTGGGAAATGAGAGTTAAATTTGCCCGTCCAGACACCTCCAGCTAGTCTCTCATTGGTTCTCCCTATTCCTGTTCATCTTCCGCAGAAATTGCAAACTGGGCCAAACAGGAGGTTAAAGGCACTGACTCTCCAAGTCGGGAGAGTGTTAGTAAAGCGTCTGGAATGTTGCACCCGAGTACCAGGGGACGAGAACTGAGACATATTGGAACACGTCTCCCGATCACACGGTGGATCATACTCTGGGTTCCACATGCATGTTTTAGCTGAAGGAAGAATCCCTTAAACCTGGAGAGTTGAGACCCGTGGAATGGGTACCACGCAATATGACTTCAAAGGGTCTTCATTTGCTCACCGAACCTCTCCAATCCTATCACTGCTGCGTTTATGCCCCTGTACACACGCTTGATTCTCTTTCGGAGACATAGCAATCCATAGGTTTTAAGATACTTACTAGTCAGGTACATTCTTAGGCGTTTAATATGGGGTGTTGAGTCCATTTCGTTGAGCAAGGAGTAGCTCTTGTCTATTCCATATTTGGCTTAAGGAACTTTATCTGTGTTCATTTCAACTCTGGTTTTAGGCAGCACCCCAACTCACCTTTCCCCTTAGCAAGCATAAGTTGGTTTTCTAAATTTGAGACCCTGTTCTGTTTTGTAATTCAGTTCCTGTGTAGCCAAGTTTACATTCCGTGTATTAGTGATATCTTATGATGTTTCTTTTTCTGTGTGACTTATTTCAGTTAGAATCATCATACCTGAATCCACTCATTATGCTGCTACGGGCCTGATGACATAGATTTCATTGCTGAGTGATATTGCATTGTACGTAAGTACCACAACTTCTTTATCCATTACTCACTTTCTGCGATATTGAACTTGTACCGTAAACGAGGTTCTTGTAAACAGAGCCGTCCCAAACTTTGGGGTGGCTGTGTCTTTTTGATTTTAATTTCCCTAAGCTATAGGACCATAAGTGGAAGTGCCCTAGGCTCTGTTGCTTTGTTTTTTAGATGTTTCAGGAAACACCATACACTTCTCCCGAGTGGCTGTTGGCAATTTACATCCCGCCCATCAGCATAACAAGGCTCCCAGTTCTCCATGGCCTGTCCTGCCTTCTGGATTTTACACTTTTTTCTGATGCCCCTTTGGACCGGGGGGAAGTGAGACTTCATTGTAGTGCAGATTTCCTTTGCAAGCTTGCTTGGTTGGCCAAAAAGGGCGTATGCGTTTTTTCCTGCAGGAAAAAACGCATACGCCCTTTTTGGCCAAGTGCATCATTGTGGACGTTCTGCCTCTTTTCCTATGCTTTCAATGCAATTCCAGTCTACCTCCTGAAATCGGTTTCCTGCAATTCTGCCCCGCTTTCAAGTCCTCTTGGCAGCCTTACTTCAGTATATTTTTGGACGATAGCTGTCATTTATAACTCTGCAGGTTTGTGAATTACAGTGCCCCTGAGCTCCTTTCTTCAACTCGCTTTCTTGTGAGCTGGTCGCAACACCGCAGGATTGCTTCAGGCCCTAATCTGGTTCTGGCACGGCACGCTGAGCCTTTGGTTAATTCCTCTTCCTGGTGGGAAATGAGAGTTAAATTTGCCCGTCCAGACACCTCCAGCTAGTCTCTCATTGGTTCTCCCTATTCCTGTTCATCTTCCGCAGAAATTGCAAACTGGGCCAAACAGGAGGTTAAAGGCACTGACTCTCCAAGTCGGGAGAGTGTTAGTAAAGCGTCTGGAATGTTGCACCCGAGTACCAGGGGACGAGAACTGAGACATATTGGAACACGTCTCCCGATCACACGGTGGATCATACTCTGGGTTCCACATGCATGTTTTAGCTGAAGGAAGAATCCCTTAAACCTGGAGAGTTGAGACCCGTGGAATGGGTACCATGCAATATGACTTCAAAGGGTCTTCATTTGCTCACCGAACCTCTCCAATCCTATCACTGCTGCGTTTATGCCCCTGTACACACGCTTGATTCTCTTTCGGAGACATAGCAATCCATAGGTTTTAAGATACTTACTAGTCAGGTACATTCTTAGGCGTTTAATATGGGGTGTTGAGTCCATTTCGTTGAGCAAGGAGTAGCTCTTGTCTATTCCATATTTGGCTTAAGGAACTTTATCTGTGTTCATTTCAACTCTGGTTTTAGGCAGCACCCCAACTCACCTTTCCCCTTAGCAAGCATAAGTTGGTTTTCTAAATTTGAGACCCTGTTCTGTTTTGTAATTCAGTTCCTGTGTAGCCAAGTTTACATTCCGTGTATTAGTGATATCTTATGATGTTTCTTTTTCTGTGTGACTTATTTCAGTTAGAATCATCATACCTGAATCCACTCATTATGCTGCTACGGGCCTGATGACATAGATTTCATTGCTGAGTGATATTGCATTGTACGTAAGTACCACAACTTCTTTATCCATTACTCACTTTCTGCGATATTGAACTTGTACCGTAAACGAGGTTCTTGTAAACAGAGCCGTCCCAAACTTTGGGGTGGCTGTGTCTTTTTGATTTTAATTTCCCTAAGCTATAGGACCATAAGTGGAAGTGCCCTAGGCTCTGTTGCTTTGTTTTTTAGATGTTTCAGGAAACACCATACACTTCTCCCGAGTGGCTGTTGGCAATTTACATCCCGCCCATCAGCATAACAAGGCTCCCAGTTCTCCATGGCCTGTCCTGCCTTCTGGATTTTACACTTTTTTCTGATGCCCCTTTGGACCGGGGGGAAGTGAGACTTCATTGTAGTGCAGATTTCCTTTGCAAGCTTGCTTGGTTGGCCAAAAAGGGCGTATGCGTTTTTTCCTGCAGGAAAAAACGCATACGCCCTTTTTGGCCAAGTGCATCATTGTGGACGTTCTGCCTCTTTTCCTATGCTTTAACTGCAATTCCAGTCTACCTCCTGAAATCGGTTTCCTGCAATTCTGCCCCGCTTTCAAGTCCTCTTGGCAGCCTTACTTCAGTATATTTTTGGACGATAGCTGTCATTTATAACTCTGCAGGTTTGTGAATTACAGTGCCCCTGAGCTCCTTTCTTCAACTCGCTTTCTTGTGAGCTGGTCGCAACACCGCAGGATTGCTTCAGGCCCTAATCTGGTTCTGGCACGGCACGCTGAGCCTTTGGTTAATTCCTCTTCCTGGTGGGAAATGAGAGTTAAATTTGCCCGTCCAGACACCTCCAGCTAGTCTCTCATTGGTTCTCCCTATTCCTGTTCATCTTCCGCAGAAATTGCAAACTGGGCCAAACAGGAGGTTAAAGGCACTGACTCTCCAAGTCGGGAGAGTGTTAGTAAAGCGTCTGGAATGTTGCACCCGAGTACCAGGGGACGAGAACTGAGACATATTGGAACACGTCTCCCGATCACACGGTGGATCATACTCTGGGTTCCACATGCATGTTTTAGCTGAAGGAAGAATCCCTTAAACCTGGAGAGTTGAGACCCGTGGAATGGGTACCATGCAATATGACTTCAAAGGGTCTTCATTTGCTCACCGAACCTCTCCAATCCTATCACTGCTGCGTTTATGCCCCTGTACACACGCTTGATTCTCTTTCGGAGACATAGCAATCCATAGGTTTTAAGATACTTACTAGTCAGGTACATTCTTAGGCGTTTAATATGGGGTGTTGAGTCCATTTCGTTGAGCAAGGAGTAGCTCTTGTCTATTCCATATTTGGCTTAAGGAACTTTATCTGTGTTCATTTCAATCTCTGGTTTTAGGCAGCACCCCAACTCACCTTTCCCCTTAGCAAGCATAAGTTGGTTTTCTAAATTTGAGACCCTGTTCTGTTTTGTAATTCAGTTCCTGTGTAGCCAAGTTTACATTCCGTGTATTAGTGATATCTTATGATGTTTCTTTTTCTGTGTGACTTATTTCAGTTAGAATCATCATACCTGAATCCACTCATTATGCTGCTACGGGCCTGATGACATAGATTTCATTGCTGAGTGATATTGCATTGTACGTAAGTACCACAACTTCTTTATCCATTACTCACTTTCTGCGATATTGAACTTGTACCGTAAACGAGGTTCTTGTAAACAGAGCCGTCCCAAACTTTGGGGTGGCTGTGTCTTTTTGATTTTAATTTCCCTAAGCTATAGGACCATAAGTGGAAGTGCCCTAGGCTCTGTTGCTTTGTTTTTTAGATGTTTCAGGAAACACCATACACTTCTCCCGAGTGGCTGTTGGCAATTTACATCCCGCCCATCAGCATAACAAGGCTCCCAGTTCTCCATGGCCTGTCCTGCCTTCTGGATTTTACACTTTTTTCTGATGCCCCTTTGGACCGGGGGGAAGTGAGACTTCATTGTAGTGCAGATTTCCTTTGCAAGCTTGCTTGGTTGGCCAAAAAGGGCGTATGCGTTTTTTCCTGCAGGAAAAAACGCATACGCCCTTTTTGGCCAAGTGCATCATTGTGGACGTTCTGCCTCTTTTCCTATGCTTTAACTGCAATTCCAGTCTACCTCCTGAAATCGGTTTCCTGCAATTCTGCCCCGCTTTCAAGTCCTCTTGGCAGCCTTACTTCAGTATATTTTTGGACGATAGCTGTCATTTATAACTCTGCAGGTTTGTGAATTACAGTGCCCCTGAGCTCCTTTCTTCAACTCGCTTTCTTGTGAGCTGGTCGCAACACCGCAGGATTGCTTCAGGCCCTAATCTGGTTCTGGCACGGCACGCTGAGCCTTTGGTTAATTCCTCTTCCTGGTGGGAAATGAGAGTTAAATTTGCCCGTCCAGACACCTCCAGCTAGTCTCTCATTGGTTCTCCCTATTCCTGTTCATCTTCCGCAGAAATTGCAAACTGGGCCAAACAGGAGGTTAAAGGCACTGACTCTCCAAGTCGGGAGAGTGTTAGTAAAGCGTCTGGAATGTTGCACCCGAGTACCAGGGGACGAGAACTGAGACATATTGGAACACGTCTCCCGATCACACGGTGGATCATACTCTGGGTTCCACATGCATGTTTTAGCTGAAGGAAGAATCCCTTAAACCTGGAGAGTTGAGACCCGTGGAATGGGTACCACGCAATATGACTTCAAAGGGTCTTCATTTGCTCACCGAACCTCTCCAATCCTATCACTGCTGCGTTTATGCCCCTGTACACACGCTTGATTCTCTTTCGGAGACATAGCAATCCATAGGTTTTAAGATACTTACTAGTCAGGTACATTCTTAGGCGTTTAATATGGGGTGTTGAGTCCATTTCGTTGAGCAAGGAGTAGCTCTTGTCTATTCCATATTTGGCTTAAGGAACTTTATCTGTGTTCATTTCAACTCTGGTTTTAGGCAGCACCCCAACTCACCTTTCCCCTTAGCAAGCATAAGTTGGTTTTCTAAATTTGAGACCCTGTTCTGTTTTGTAATTCAGTTCCTGTGTAGCCAAGTTTACATTCCGTGTATTAGTGATATCTTATGATGTTTCTTTTTCTGTGTGACTTATTTCAGTTAGAATCATCATACCTGAATCCACTCATTATGCTGCTACGGGCCTGATGACATAGATTTCATTGCTGAGTGATATTGCATTGTACGTAAGTACCACAACTTCTTTATCCATTACTCACTTTCTGCGATATTGAACTTGTACCGTAAACGAGGTTCTTGTAAACAGAGCCGTCCCAAACTTTGGGGTGGCTGTGTCTTTTTGATTTTAATTTCCCTAAGCTATAGGACCATAAGTGGAAGTGCCCTAGGCTCTGTTGCTTTGTTTTTTAGATGTTTCAGGAAACACCATACACTTCTCCCGAGTGGCTGTTGGCAATTTACATCCCGCCCATCAGCATAACAAGGCTCCCAGTTCTCCATGGCCTGTCCTGCCTTCTGGATTTTACACTTTTTTCTGATGCCCCTTTGGACCGGGGGGAAGTGAGACTTCATTGTAGTGCAGATTTCCTTTGCAAGCTTGCTTGGTTGGCCAAAAAGGGCGTATGCGTTTTTTCCTGCAGGAAAAAACGCATACGCCCTTTTTGGCCAAGTGCATCATTGTGGACGTTCTGCCTCTTTTCCTATGCTTTCAATGCAATTCCAGTCTACCTCCTGAAATCGGTTTCCTGCAATTCTGCCCCGCTTTCAAGTCCTCTTGGCAGCCTTACTTCAGTATATTTTTGGACGATAGCTGTCATTTATAACTCTGCAGGTTTGTGAATTACAGTGCCCCTGAGCTCCTTTCTTCAACTCGCTTTCTTGTGAGCTGGTCGCAACACCGCAGGATTGCTTCAGGCCCTAATCTGGTTCTGGCACGGCACGCTGAGCCTTTGGTTAATTCCTCTTCCTGGTGGGAAATGAGAGTTAAATTTGCCCGTCCAGACACCTCCAGCTAGTCTCTCATTGGTTCTCCCTATTCCTGTTCATCTTCCGCAGAAATTGCAAACTGGGCCAAACAGGAGGTTAAAGGCACTGACTCTCCAAGTCGGGAGAGTGTTAGTAAAGCGTCTGGAATGTTGCACCCGAGTACCAGGGGACGAGAACTGAGACATATTGGAACACGTCTCCCGATCACACGGTGGATCATACTCTGGGTTCCACATGCATGTTTTAGCTGAAGGAAGAATCCCTTAAACCTGGAGAGTTGAGACCCGTGGAATGGGTACCATGCAATATGACTTCAAAGGGTCTTCATTTGCTCACCGAACCTCTCCAATCCTATCACTGCTGCGTTTATGCCCCTGTACACACGCTTGATTCTCTTTCGGAGACATAGCAATCCATAGGTTTTAAGATACTTACTAGTCAGGTACATTCTTAGGCGTTTAATATGGGGTGTTGAGTCCATTTCGTTGAGCAAGGAGTAGCTCTTGTCTATTCCATATTTGGCTTAAGGAACTTTATCTGTGTTCATTTCAACTCTGGTTTTAGGCAGCACCCCAACTCACCTTTCCCCTTAGCAAGCATAAGTTGGTTTTCTAAATTTGAGACCCTGTTCTGTTTTGTAATTCAGTTCCTGTGTAGCCAAGTTTACATTCCGTGTATTAGTGATATCTTATGATGTTTCTTTTTCTGTGTGACTTATTTCAGTTAGAATCATCATACCTGAATCCACTCATTATGCTGCTACGGGCCTGATGACATAGATTTCATTGCTGAGTGATATTGCATTGTACGTAAGTACCACAACTTCTTTATCCATTACTCACTTTCTGCGATATTGAACTTGTACCGTAAACGAGGTTCTTGTAAACAGAGCCGTCCCAAACTTTGGGGTGGCTGTGTCTTTTTGATTTTAATTTCCCTAAGCTATAGGACCATAAGTGGAAGTGCCCTAGGCTCTGTTGCTTTGTTTTTTAGATGTTTCAGGAAACACCATACACTTCTCCCGAGTGGCTGTTGGCAATTTACATCCCGCCCATCAGCATAACAAGGCTCCCAGTTCTCCATGGCCTGTCCTGCCTTCTGGATTTTACACTTTTTTCTGATGCCCCTTTGGACCGGGGGGAAGTGAGACTTCATTGTAGTGCAGATTTCCTTTGCAAGCTTGCTTGGTTGGCCAAAAAGGGCGTATGCGTTTTTTCCTGCAGGAAAAAACGCATACGCCCTTTTTGGCCAAGTGCATCATTGTGGACGTTCTGCCTCTTTTCCTATGCTTTAACTGCAATTCCAGTCTACCTCCTGAAATCGGTTTCCTGCAATTCTGCCCCGCTTTCAAGTCCTCTTGGCAGCCTTACTTCAGTATATTTTTGGACGATAGCTGTCATTTATAACTCTGCAGGTTTGTGAATTACAGTGTCCCTGAGCTCCTTTCTTCAACTCGCTTTCTTGTGAGCTGGTCGCAACACCGCAGGATTGCTTCAGGCCCTAATCTGGTTCTGGCACGGCACGCTGAGCCTTTGGTTAATTCCTCTTCCTGGTGGGAAATGAGAGTTAAATTTGCCCGTCCAGACACCTCCAGCTAGTCTCTCATTGGTTCTCCCTATTCCTGTTCATCTTCCGCAGAAATTGCAAACTGGGCCAAACAGGAGGTTAAAGGCACTGACTCTCCAAGTCGGGAGAGTGTTAGTAAAGCGTCTGGAATGTTGCACCCGAGTACCAGGGGACGAGAACTGAGACATATTGGAACACGTCTCCCGATCACACGGTGGATCATACTCTGGGTTCCACATGCATGTTTTAGCTGAAGGAAGAATCCCTTAAACCTGGAGAGTTGAGACCCGTGGAATGGGTACCATGCAATATGACTTCAAAGGGTCTTCATTTGCTCACCGAACCTCTCCAATCCTATCACTGCTGCGTTTATGCCCCTGTACACACGCTTGATTCTCTTTCGGAGACATAGCAATCCATAGGTTTTAAGATACTTACTAGTCAGGTACATTCTTAGGCGTTTAATATGGGGTGTTGAGTCCATTTCGTTGAGCAAGGAGTAGCTCTTGTCTATTCCATATTTGGCTTAAGGAACTTTATCTGTGTTCATTTCAATCTCTGGTTTTAGGCAGCACCCCAACTCACCTTTCCCCTTAGCAAGCATAAGTTGGTTTTCTAAATTTGAGACCCTGTTCTGTTTTGTAATTCAGTTCCTGTGTAGCCAAGTTTACATTCCGTGTATTAGTGATATCTTATGATGTTTCTTTTTCTGTGTGACTTATTTCAGTTAGAATCATCATACCTGAATCCACTCATTATGCTGCTACGGGCCTGATGACATAGATTTCATTGCTGAGTGATATTGCATTGTACGTAAGTACCACAACTTCTTTATCCATTACTCACTTTCTGCGATATTGAACTTGTACCGTAAACGAGGTTCTTGTAAACAGAGCCGTCCCAAACTTTGGGGTGGCTGTGTCTTTTTGATTTTAATTTCCCTAAGCTATAGGACCATAAGTGGAAGTGCCCTAGGCTCTGTTGCTTTGTTTTTTAGATGTTTCAGGAAACACCATACACTTCTCCCGAGTGGCTGTTGGCAATTTACATCCCGCCCATCAGCATAACAAGGCTCCCAGTTCTCCATGGCCTGTCCTGCCTTCTGGATTTTACACTTTTTTCTGATGCCCCTTTGGACCGGGGGGAAGTGAGACTTCATTGTAGTGCAGATTTCCTTTGCAAGCTTGCTTGGTTGGCCAAAAAGGGCGTATGCGTTTTTTCCTGCAGGAAAAAACGCATACGCCCTTTTTGGCCAAGTGCATCATTGTGGACGTTCTGCCTCTTTTCCTATGCTTTAACTGCAATTCCAGTCTACCTCCTGAAATCGGTTTCCTGCAATTCTGCCCCGCTTTCAAGTCCTCTTGGCAGCCTTACTTCAGTATATTTTTGGACGATAGCTGTCATTTATAACTCTGCAGGTTTGTGAATTACAGTGCCCCTGAGCTCCTTTCTTCAACTCGCTTTCTTGTGAGCTGGTCGCAACACCGCAGGATTGCTTCAGGCCCTAATCTGGTTCTGGCACGGCACGCTGAGCCTTTGGTTAATTCCTCTTCCTGGTGGGAAATGAGAGTTAAATTTGCCCGTCCAGACACCTCCAGCTAGTCTCTCATTGGTTCTCCCTATTCCTGTTCATCTTCCGCAGAAATTGCAAACTGGGCCAAACAGGAGGTTAAAGGCACTGACTCTCCAAGTCGGGAGAGTGTTAGTAAAGCGTCTGGAATGTTGCACCCGAGTACCAGGGGACGAGAACTGAGACATATTGGAACACGTCTCCCGATCACACGGTGGATCATACTCTGGGTTCCACATGCATGTTTTAGCTGAAGGAAGAATCCCTTAAACCTGGAGAGTTGAGACCCGTGGAATGGGTACCATGCAATATGACTTCAAAGGGTCTTCATTTGCTCACCGAACCTCTCCAATCCTATCACTGCTGCGTTTATGCCCCTGTACACACGCTTGATTCTCTTTCGGAGACATAGCAATCCATAGGTTTTAAGATACTTACTAGTCAGGTACATTCTTAGGCGTTTAATATGGGGTGTTGAGTCCATTTCGTTGAGCAAGGAGTAGCTCTTGTCTATTCCATATTTGGCTTAAGGAACTTTATCTGTGTTCATTTCAACTCTGGTTTTAGGCAGCACCCCAACTCACCTTTCCCCTTAGCAAGCATAAGTTGGTTTTCTAAATTTGAGACCCTGTTCTGTTTTGTAATTCAGTTCCTGTGTAGCCAAGTTTACATTCCGTGTATTAGTGATATCTTATGATGTTTCTTTTTCTGTGTGACTTATTTCAGTTAGAATCATCATACCTGAATCCACTCATTATGCTGCTACGGGCCTGATGACATAGATTTCATTGCTGAGTGATATTGCATTGTACGTAAGTACCACAACTTCTTTATCCATTACTCACTTTCTGCGATATTGAACTTGTACCGTAAACGAGGTTCTTGTAAACAGAGCCGTCCCAAACTTTGGGGTGGCTGTGTCTTTTTGATTTTAATTTCCCTAAGCTATAGGACCATAAGTGGAAGTGCCCTAGGCTCTGTTGCTTTGTTTTTTAGATGTTTCAGGAAACACCATACACTTCTCCCGAGTGGCTGTTGGCAATTTACATCCCGCCCATCAGCATAACAAGGCTCCCAGTTCTCCATGGCCTGTCCTGCCTTCTGGATTTTACACTTTTTTCTGATGCCCCTTTGGACCGGGGGGAAGTGAGACTTCATTGTAGTGCAGATTTCCTTTGCAAGCTTGCTTGGTTGGCCAAAAAGGGCGTATGCGTTTTTTCCTGCAGGAAAAAACGCATACGCCCTTTTTGGCCAAGTGCATCATTGTGGACGTTCTGCCTCTTTTCCTATGCTTTAACTGCAATTCCAGTCTACCTCCTGAAATCGGTTTCCTGCAATTCTGCCCCGCTTTCAAGTCCTCTTGGCAGCCTTACTTCAGTATATTTTTGGACGATAGCTGTCATTTATAACTCTGCAGGTTTGTGAATTACAGTGCCCCTGAGCTCCTTTCTTCAACTCGCTTTCTTGTGAGCTGGTCGCAACACCGCAGGATTGCTTCAGGCCCTAATCTGGTTCTGGCACGGCACGCTGAGCCTTTGGTTAATTCCTCTTCCTGGTGGGAAATGAGAGTTAAATTTGCCCGTCCAGACACCTCCAGCTAGTCTCTCATTGGTTCTCCCTATTCCTGTTCATCTTCCGCAGAAATTGCAAACTGGGCCAAACAGGAGGTTAAAGGCACTGACTCTCCAAGTCGGGAGAGTGTTAGTAAAGCGTCTGGAATGTTGCACCCGAGTACCAGGGGACGAGAACTGAGACATATTGGAACACGTCTCCCGATCACACGGTGGATCATACTCTGGGTTCCACATGCATGTTTTAGCTGAAGGAAGAATCCCTTAAACCTGGAGAGTTGAGACCCGTGGAATGGGTACCATGCAATATGACTTCAAAGGGTCTTCATTTGCTCACCGAACCTCTCCAATCCTATCACTGCTGCGTTTATGCCCCTGTACACACGCTTGATTCTCTTTCGGAGACATAGCAATCCATAGGTTTTAAGATACTTACTAGTCAGGTACATTCTTAGGCGTTTAATATGGGGTGTTGAGTCCATTTCGTTGAGCAAGGAGTAGCTCTTGTCTATTCCATATTTGGCTTAAGGAACTTTATCTGTGTTCATTTCAATCTCTGGTTTTAGGCAGCACCCCAACTCACCTTTCCCCTTAGCAAGCATAAGTTGGTTTTCTAAATTTGAGACCCTGTTCTGTTTTGTAATTCAGTTCCTGTGTAGCCAAGTTTACATTCCGTGTATTAGTGATATCTTATGATGTTTCTTTTTCTGTGTGACTTATTTCAGTTAGAATCATCATACCTGAATCCACTCATTATGCTGCTACGGGCCTGATGACATAGATTTCATTGCTGAGTGATATTGCATTGTACGTAAGTACCACAACTTCTTTATCCATTACTCACTTTCTGCGATATTGAACTTGTACCGTAAACGAGGTTCTTGTAAACAGAGCCGTCCCAAACTTTGGGGTGGCTGTGTCTTTTTGATTTTAATTTCCCTAAGCTATAGGACCATAAGTGGAAGTGCCCTAGGCTCTGTTGCTTTGTTTTTTAGATGTTTCAGGAAACACCATACACTTCTCCCGAGTGGCTGTTGGCAATTTACATCCCGCCCATCAGCATAACAAGGCTCCCAGTTCTCCATGGCCTGTCCTGCCTTCTGGATTTTACACTTTTTTCTGATGCCCCTTTGGACCGGGGGGAAGTGAGACTTCATTGTAGTGCAGATTTCCTTTGCAAGCTTGCTTGGTTGGCCAAAAAGGGCGTATGCGTTTTTTCCTGCAGGAAAAAACGCATACGCCCTTTTTGGCCAAGTGCATCATTGTGGACGTTCTGCCTCTTTTCCTATGCTTTAACTGCAATTCCAGTCTACCTCCTGAAATCGGTTTCCTGCAATTCTGCCCCGCTTTCAAGTCCTCTTGGCAGCCTTACTTCAGTATATTTTTGGACGATAGCTGTCATTTATAACTCTGCAGGTTTGTGAATTACAGTGCCCCTGAGCTCCTTTCTTCAACTCGCTTTCTTGTGAGCTGGTCGCAACACCGCAGGATTGCTTCAGGCCCTAATCTGGTTCTGGCATGGCACGCTGAGCCTTTGGTTAATTCCTCTTCCTGGTGGGAAATGAGAGTTAAATTTGCCCGTCCAGACACCTCCAGCTAGTCTCTCATTGGTTCTCCCTATTCCTGTTCATCTTCCGCAGAAATTGCAAACTGGGCCAAACAGGAGGTTAAAGGCACTGACTCTCCAAGTCGGGAGAGTGTTAGTAAAGCGTCTGGAATGTTGCACCCGAGTACCAGGGGACGAGAACTGAGACATATTGGAACACGTCTCCCGATCACACGGTGGATCATACTCTGGGTTCCACATGCATGTTTTAGCTGAAGGAAGAATCCCTTAAACCTGGAGAGTTGAGACCCGTGGAATGGGTACCATGCAATATGACTTCAAAGGGTCTTCATTTGCTCACCGAACCTCTCCAATCCTATCACTGCTGCGTTTATGCCCCTGTACACACGCTTGATTCTCTTTCGGAGACATAGCAATCCATAGGTTTTAAGATACTTACTAGTCAGGTACATTCTTAGGCGTTTAATATGGGGTGTTGAGTCCATTTCGTTGAGCAAGGAGTAGCTCTTGTCTATTCCATATTTGGCTTAAGGAACTTTATCTGTGTTCATTTCAACTCTGGTTTTAGGCAGCACCCCAACTCACCTTTCCCCTTAGCAAGCATAAGTTGGTTTTCTAAATTTGAGACCCTGTTCTGTTTTGTAATTCAGTTCCTGTGTAGCCAAGTTTACATTCCGTGTATTAGTGATATCTTATGATGTTTCTTTTTCTGTGTGACTTATTTCAGTTAGAATCATCATACCTGAATCCACTCATTATGCTGCTACGGGCCTGATGACATAGATTTCATTGCTGAGTGATATTGCATTGTACGTAAGTACCACAACTTCTTTATCCATTACTCACTTTCTGCGATATTGAACTTGTACCGTAAACGAGGTTCTTGTAAACAGAGCCGTCCCAAACTTTGGGGTGGCTGTGTCTTTTTGATTTTAATTTCCCTAAGCTATAGGACCATAAGTGGAAGTGCCCTAGGCTCTGTTGCTTTGTTTTTTAGATGTTTCAGGAAACACCATACACTTCTCCCGAGTGGCTCTTGGCAATTTACATCCCGCCCATCAGCATAACAAGGCTCCCAGTTCTCCATGGCCTGTCCTGCCTTCTGGATTTTACACTTTTTTCTGATGCCCCTTTGGACCGGGGGGAAGTGAGACTTCATTGTAGTGCAGATTTCCTTTGCAAGCTTGCTTGGTTGGCCAAAAAGGGCGTATGCGTTTTTTCCTGCAGGAAAAAACGCATACGCCCTTTTTGGCCAAGTGCATCATTGTGGACGTTCTGCCTCTTTTCCTATGCTTTAACTGCAATTCCAGTCTACCTCCTGAAATCGGTTTCCTGCAATTCTGCCCCGCTTTCAAGTCCTCTTGGCAGCCTTACTTCAGTATATTTTTGGACGATAGCTGTCATTTATAACTCTGCAGGTTTGTGAATTACAGTGCCCCTGAGCTCCTTTCTTCAACTCGCTTTCTTGTGAGCTGGTCGCAACACCGCAGGATTGCTTCAGGCCCTAATCTGGTTCTGGCACGGCACGCTGAGCCTTTGGTTAATTCCTCTTCCTGGTGGGAAATGAGAGTTAAATTTGCCCGTCCAGACACCTCCAGCTAGTCTCTCATTGGTTCTCCCTATTCCTGTTCATCTTCCGCAGAAATTGCAAACTGGGCCAAACAGGAGGTTAAAGGCACTGACTCTCCAAGTCGGGAGAGTGTTAGTAAAGCGTCTGGAATGTTGCACCCGAGTACCAGGGGACGAGAACTGAGACATATTGGAACACGTCTCCCGATCACACGGTGGATCATACTCTGGGTTCCACATGCATGTTTTAGCTGAAGGAAGAATCCCTTAAACCTGGAGAGTTGAGACCCGTGGAATGGGTACCATGCAATATGACTTCAAAGGGTCTTCATTTGCTCACCGAACCTCTCCAATCCTATCACTGCTGCGTTTATGCCCCTGTACACACGCTTGATTCTCTTTCGGAGACATAGCAATCCATAGGTTTTAAGATACTTACTAGTCAGGTACATTCTTAGGCGTTTAATATGGGGTGTTGAGTCCATTTCGTTGAGCAAGGAGTAGCTCTTGTCTATTCCATATTTGGCTTAAGGAACTTTATCTGTGTTCATTTCAACTCTGGTTTTAGGCAGCACCCCAACTCACCTTTCCCCTTAGCAAGCATAAGTTGGTTTTCTAAATTTGAGACCCTGTTCTGTTTTGTAATTCAGTTCCTGTGTAGCCAAGTTTACATTCCGTGTATTAGTGATATCTTATGATGTTTCTTTTTCTGTGTGACTTATTTCAGTTAGAATCATCATACCTGAATCCACTCATTATGCTGCTACGGGCCTGATGACATAGATTTCATTGCTGAGTGATATTGCATTGTACGTAAGTACCACAACTTCTTTATCCATTACTCACTTTCTGCGATATTGAACTTGTACCGTAAACGAGGTTCTTGTAAACAGAGCCGTCCCAAACTTTGGGGTGGCTGTGTCTTTTTGATTTTAATTTCCCTAAACTATAGGACCATAAGTGGAAGTGCCCTAGGCTCTGTTGCTTTGTTTTTTAGATGTTTCAGGAAACACCATACACTTCTCCCGAGTGGCTGTTGGCAATTTACATCCCGCCCATCAGCATAACAAGGCTCCCAGTTCTCCATGGCCTGTCCTGCCTTCTGGATTTTACACTTTTTTCTGATGCCCCTTTTGACCGGGGGGAAGTGAGACTTCATTGTAGTGCAGATTTCCTTTGCAAGCTTGCTTGGTTGGCCAAAAAGGGCGTATGCGTTTTTTCCTGCAGGAAAAAACGCATACGCCCTTTTTGGCCAAGTGCATCATTGTGGACGTTCTGCCTCTTTTCCTATGCTTTCAATGCAATTCCAGTCTACCTCCTGAAATCGGTTTCCTGCAATTCTGCCCCGCTTTCAAGTCCTCTTGGCAGCCTTACTTCAGTATATTTTTGGACGATAGCTGTCATTTATAACTCTGCAGGTTTGTGAATTACAGTGCCCCTGAGCTCCTTTCTTCAACTCGCTTTCTTGTGAGCTGGTCGCAACACCGCAGGATTGCTTCAGGCCCTAATCTGGTTCTGGCACGGCACGCTGAGCCTTTGGTTAATTCCTCTTCCTGGTGGGAAATGAGTGTTAAATTTGCCCGTCCAGACACCTCCAGCTAGTCTCTCATTGGTTCTCCCTGTTCCTGTTCATCTTCCGCAGAAATTGCAAACTGGGCCAAACAGGAGGTTAAAGGCACTGACTCTCCAAGTCGGGAGAGTGTTAGTAAAGCGTCTGGAATGTTGCACCCGAGTACCAGGGGACGAGAACTGAGACATATTGGAACACGTCTCCCGATCACACGGTGGATCATACTCTGGGTTCCACATGCATGTTTTAGCTGAAGGAAGAATCCCTTAAACCTGGAGAGTTGAGACCCGTGGAATGGGTACCATGCAATATGACTTCAAAGGGTCTTCATTTGCTCACCGAACCTCTCCAATCCTATCACTGCTGCGTTTATGCCCCTGTACACACGCTTGATTCTCTTTCGGAGACATAGCAATCCATAGGTTTTAAGATACTTACTAGTCAGGTACATTCTTAGGCATTTAATATGAGGTGTTGAGTCCATTTCGTTGAGCAAGGTGTAGCTCTTGTCTATTCCATATTTGGCTTAAGGAACTTTATCTGTGTTCATTTCAACTCTGGTTTTAGGCAGCACCCCAACTCACCTTTCCCCTTAGCAAGCATAAGTTGGTTTTCTAAATTTGAGACCCTGTTCTGTTTTGTAATTCAGTTCCTGTGTAGCCAAGTTTACATTCCGTGTATTAGTGATATCTTATGATGTTTCTTTTTCTGTGTGACTTATTTCAGTTAGAATCATCATACCTGAATCCACTCATTATGCTGCTACGGGCCTGATGACATAGATTTCATTGCTGAGTGATATTGCATTGTACGTAAGTACCACAACTTCTTTATCCATTACTCACTTTCTGCGATATTGAACTTGTACCGTAAACGAGGTTCTTGTAAACAGAGCCGTCCCAAACTTTGGGGTGGCTGTGTCTTTTTGATTTTAATTTCCCTAAACTATAGGACCATAAGTGGAAGTGCCCTAGGCTCTGTTGCTTTGTTTTTTAGATGTTTCAGGAAACACCATACACTTCTCCCGAGTGGCTGTTGGCAATTTACATCCCGCCCATCAGCATAACAAGGCTACCAGTTCTCCATGGCCTGTCCTAACTTCTGGATTTTACACTTTTTTCAGATGGCCCTTTTGACCGGGGGGAAGTGAGACTTCATTGTAGTGCAGATTTCCTTTGCAAGCTTGCTTGGTTGGCCAAAAAGGGCGTATGCGTGTTTTCCTGAATATATTCAGGAAAAAACGCATACGCCCTTTTTGGCCAAGTGCATCATTGTGGACGTTCTGCCTCTTTTCCTATGCTTTAACTGCAATTCCAGTCTACCTCCTGAAATCGGTTTCCTGCAATTCTGCCCCGCTTTCAAGTCCTCTTGGCAGCCTTACTTCAGTATATTTTTGGACGATAGCTGTCATTTATAACTCTGCAGGTTTGTGAATTACAGTGCCCCTGAGCTCCTTTCTTCAACTCGCTTTCTTGTGAGCTGGTCGCAACACCGCAGGATTGCTTCAGGCCCTAATCTGGTTCTGGCACGGCACGCTGAGCCTTTGGTTAATTCCTCTTCCTGGTGGGAAATGAGAGTTAAATTTGCCCGTCCAGACACCTCCAGCTAGTCTCTCATTGGTTCTCCCTATTCCTGTTCATCTTCCGCAGAAATTGCAAACTGGGCCAAACAGGAGGTTAAAGGCACTGACTCTCCAAGTCGGGAGAGTGTTAGTAAAGCGTCTGGAATGTTGCACCCGAGTACCAGGGGACGAGAACTGAGACATATTTGAACACGTCTCCCGATCACACGGTGGATCATACTCTGGGTTCCACATGCATGTTTTAGCTGAAGGAAGAATCCCTTAAACCTGGAGAGTTGAGACCCGTGGAATGGGTACCATGCAATATGACTTCAAAGGGTCTTCATTTGCTCACCGAACCTCTCCAATCCTATCACTGCTGCGTTTATGCCCCTGTACACACGCTTGATTCTCTTTCGGAGACATAGCAATCCATAGGTTTTAAGATACTTACTAGTCAGGTACATTCTTAGGCGTTTAATATGGGGTGTTGAGTCCATTTCTTTGAGCAAGGAGTAGCTCTTGTCTATTCCATATTTGGCTTAAGGAACTTTATCTGTGTTCATTTCAACTCTGGTTTTAGGCAGCACCCCAACTCACCTTTCCCCTTAGCAAGCATAAGTTGGTTTTCTAAATTTGAGACCCTGTTCTGTTTTGTAATTCAGTTCCTGTGTAGCCAAGTTTACATTCCGTGTATTAGTGATATCTTATGATGTTTCTTTTTCTGTGTGACTTATTTCAGTTAGAATCATCATACCTGAATCCACTCATTATGCTGCTACGGGCCTGATGACATAGATTTCATTGCTGAGTGATATTGCATTGTACGTAAGTACCACAACTTCTTTATCCATTACTCACTTTCTGCGATATTGAACTTGTACCGTAAATGAGGTTCTTGTAAACAGAGCCGTCCCAAACTTTGGGGTGGCTGTGTCTTTTTGATTTTAATTTCCCTAAACTATAGGACCATAAGTGGAAGTGCCCTAGGCTCTGTTGCTTTGTTTTTTAGATGTTTCAGGAAACACCATACACTTCTCCCGAGTGGCTGTTGGCAATTTACATCCCGCCCATCAGCATAACAAGGCTACCAGTTCTCCATGGCCTGTCCTAACTTCTGGATTTTACACTTTTTTCAGATGGCCCTTTTGACCGGGGGGAAGTGAGACTTCATTGTAGTGCAGATTTCCTTTGCAAGCTTGCTTGGTTGGCCAAAAAGGGCGTATGCGTGTTTTCCTGAATATATTCAGGAAAAAACGCATACGCCCTTTTTGGCCAAGTGCATCATTGTGGACGTTCTGCCTCTTTTCCTATGCTTTAACTGCAATTCCAGTCTACCTCCTGAAATCGGTTTCCTGCAATTCTGCCCCGCTTTCAAGTCCTCTTGGCAGCCTTACTTCAGTATATTTTTGGACGATAGCTGTCATTTATAACTCTGCAGGTTTGTGAATTACAGTGCCCCTGAGCTCCTTTCTTCAACTCGCTTTCTTGTGAGCTGGTCGCAACACCGCAGGATTGCTTCAGGCCCTAATCTGGTTCTGGCACGGCACGCTGAGCCTTTGGTTAATTCCTCTTCCTGGTGGGAAATGAGAGTTAAATTTGCCCGTCCAGACACCTCCAGCTAGTCTCTCATTGGTTCTCCCTATTCCTGTTCATCTTCCGCAGAAATTGCAAACTGGGCCAAACAGGAGGTTAAAGGCACTGACTCTCCAAGTCGGGAGAGTGTTAGTAAAGCGTCTGGAATGTTGCACCCGAGTACCAGGGGACGAGAACTGAGACATATTTGAACACGTCTCCCGATCACACGGTGGATCATACTCTGGGTTCCACATGCATGTTTTAGCTGAAGGAAGAATCCCTTAAACCTGGAGAGTTGAGACCCGTGGAATGGGTACCATGCAATATGACTTCAAAGGGTCTTCATTTGCTCACCGAACCTCTCCAATCCTATCACTGCTGCGTTTATGCCCCTGTACACACGCTTGATTCTCTTTCGGAGACATAGCAATCCATAGGTTTTAAGATACTTACTAGTCAGGTACATTCTTAGGCGTTTAATATGGGGTGTTGAGTCCATTTCTTTGAGCAAGGAGTAGCTCTTGTCTATTCCATATTTGGCTTAAGGAACTTTATCTGTGTTCATTTCAACTCTGGTTTTAGGCAGCACCCCAACTCACCTTTCCCCTTAGCAAGCATAAGTTGGTTTTCTAAATTTGAGACCCTGTTCTGTTTTGTAATTCAGTTCCTGTGTAGCCAAGTTTACATTCCGTGTATTAGTGATATCTTATGATGTTTCTTTTTCTGTGTGACTTATTTCAGTTAGAATCATCATACCTGAATCCACTCATTATGCTGCTACGGGCCTGATGACATAGATTTCATTGCTGAGTGATATTGCATTGTACGTAAGTACCACAACTTCTTTATCCATTACTCACTTTCTGCGATATTGAACTTGTACCGTAAATGAGGTTCTTGTAAACAGAGCCGTCCCAAACTTTGGGGTGGCTGTGTCTTTTTGATTTTAATTTCCCTAAACTATAGGACCATAAGTGGAAGTGCCCTAGGCTCTGTTGCTTTGTTTTTTAGATGTTTCAGGAAACACCATACACTTCTCCCGAGTGGCTGTTGGCAATTTACATCCCGCCCATCAGCATAACAAGGCTACCAGTTCTCCATGGCCTGTCCTAACTTCTGGATTTTACACTTTTTTCAGATGGCCCTTTTGACCGGGGGGAAGTGAGACTTCATTGTAGTGCAGATTTCCTTTGCAAGCTTGCTTGGTTGGCCAAAAAGGGCGTATGCGTGTTTTCCTGAATATATTCAGGAAAAAACGCATACGCCCTTTTTGGCCAAGTGCATCATTGTGGACGTTCTGCCTCTTTTCCTATGCTTTAACTGCAATTCCAGTCTACCTCCTGAAATCGGTTTCCTGCAATTCTGCCCCGCTTTCAAGTCCTCTTGGCAGCCTTACTTCAGTATATTTTTGGACGATAGCTGTCATTTATAACTCTGCAGGTTTGTGAATTACAGTGCCCCTGAGCTCCTTTCTTCAACTCGCTTTCTTGTGAGCTGGTCGCAACACCGCAGGATTGCTTCAGGCCCTAATCTGGTTCTGGCACGGCACGCTGAGCCTTTGGTTAATTCCTCTTCCTGGTGGGAAATGAGAGTTAAATTTGCCCGTCCAGACACCTCCAGCTAGTCTCTCATTGGTTCTCCCTATTCCTGTTCATCTTCCGCAGAAATTGCAAACTGGGCCAAACAGGAGGTTAAAGGCACTGACTCTCCAAGTCGGGAGAGTGTTAGTAAAGCGTCTGGAATGTTGCACCCGAGTACCAGGGGACGAGAACTGAGACATATTGGAACACGTCTCCCGATCACACGGTGGATCATACTCTGGGTTCCACATGCATGTTTTAGCTGAAGGAAGAATCCCTTAAACCTGGAGAGTTGAGACCCGTGGAATGGGTACCATGCAATATGACTTCAAAGGGTCTTCATTTGCTCACCGAACCTCTCCAATCCTATCACTGCTGCGTTTATGCCCCTGTACACACGCTTGATTCTCTTTCGGAGACATAGCAATCCATAGGTTTTAAGATACTTACTAGTCAGGTACATTCTTAGGCGTTTAATATGGGGTGTTGAGTCCATTTCGTTGAGCAAGGAGTAGCTCTTGTCTATTCCATATTTGGCTTAAGGAACTTTATCTGTGTTCATTTCAACTCTGGTTTTAGGCAGCACCCCAACTCACCTTTCCCCTTAGCAAGCATAAGTTGGTTTTCTAAATTTGAGACCCTGTTCTGTTTTGTAATTCAGTTCCTGTGTAGCCAAGTTTACATTCCGTGTATTAGTGATATCTTATGATGTTTCTTTTTCTGTGTGACTTATTTCAGTTAGAATCATCATACCTGAATCCACTCATTATGCTGCTACGGGCCTGATGACATAGATTTCATTGCTGAGTGATATTGCATTGTACGTAAGTACCACAACTTCTTTATCCATTACTCACTTTCTGCGATATTGAACTTGTACCGTAAACGAGGTTCTTGTAAACAGAGCCGTCCCAAACTTTGGGGTGGCTGTGTCTTTTTGATTTTAATTTCCCTAAACTATAGGACCATAAGTGGAAGTGCCCTAGGCTCTGTTGCTTTGTTTTTTAGATGTTTCAGGAAACACCATACACTTCTCCCGAGTGGCTGTTGGCAATTTACATCCCGCCCATCAGCATAACAAGGCTACCAGTTCTCCATGGCCTGTCCTAACTTCTGGATTTTACACTTTTTTCAGATGGCCCTTTTGACCGGGGGGAAGTGAGACTTCATTGTAGTGCAGATTTCCTTTGCAAGCTTGCTTGGTTGGCCAAAAAGGGCGTATGCGTGTTTTCCTGAATATATTCAGGAAAAAACGCATACGCCCTTTTTGGCCAAGTGCATCATTGTGGACGTTCTGCCTCTTTTCCTATGCTTTAACTGCAATTCCAGTCTACCTCCTGAAATCGGTTTCCTGCAATTCTGCCCCGCTTTCAAGTCCTCTTGGCAGCCTTACTTCAGTATATTTTTGGACGATAGCTGTCATTTATAACTCTGCAGGTTTGTGAATTACAGTGCCCCTGAGCTCCTTTCTTCAACTCGCTTTCTTGTGAGCTGGTCGCAACACCGCAGGATTGCTTCAGGCCCTAATCTGGTTCTGGCACGGCACGCTGAGCCTTTGGTTAATTCCTCTTCCTGGTGGGAAATGAGAGTTAAATTTGCCCGTCCAGACACCTCCAGCTAGTCTCTCATTGGTTCTCCCTATTCCTGTTCATCTTCCGCAGAAATTGCAAACTGGGCCAAACAGGAGGTTAAAGGCACTGACTCTCCAAGTCGGGAGAGTGTTAGTAAAGCGTCTGGAATGTTGCACCCGAGTACCAGGGGACGAGAACTGAGACATATTTGAACACGTCTCCCGATCACACGGTGGATCATACTCTGGGTTCCACATGCATGTTTTAGCTGAAGGAAGAATCCCTTAAACCTGGAGAGTTGAGACCCGTGGAATGGGTACCATGCAATATGACTTCAAAGGGTCTTCATTTGCTCACCGAACCTCTCCAATCCTATCACTGCTGCGTTTATGCCCCTGTACACACGCTTGATTCTCTTTCGGAGACATAGCAATCCATAGGTTTTAAGATACTTACTAGTCAGGTACATTCTTAGGCGTTTAATATGGGGTGTTGAGTCCATTTCGTTGAGCAAGGAGTAGCTCTTGTCTATTCCATATTTGGCTTAAGGAACTTTATCTGTGTTCATTTCAACTCTGGTTTTAGGCAGCACCCCAACTCACCTTTCCCCTTAGCAAGCATAAGTTGGTTTTCTAAATTTGAGACCCTGTTCTGTTTTGTAATTCAGTTCCTGTGTAGCCAAGTTTACATTCCGTGTATTAGTGATATCTTATGATGTTTCTTTTTCTGTGTGACTTATTTCAGTTAGAATCATCATACCTGAATCCACTCATTATGCTGCTACGGGCCTGATGACATAGATTTCATTGCTGAGTGATATTGCATTGTACGTAAGTACCACAACTTCTTTATCCATTACTCACTTTCTGCGATATTGAACTTGTACCGTAAATGAGGTTCTTGTAAACAGAGCCGTCCCAAACTTTGGGGTGGCTGTGTCTTTTTGATTTTAATTTCCCTAAACTATAGGACCATAAGTGGAAGTGCCCTAGGCTCTGTTGCTTTGTTTTTTAGATGTTTCAGGAAACACCATACACTTCTCCCGAGTGGCTGTTGGCAATTTACATCCCGCCCATCAGCATAACAAGGCTCCCAGTTCTCCATGGCCTGTCCTAACTTCTGGATTTTACACTTTTTTCAGATGGCCCTTTTGACCGGGGGGAAGTGAGACTTCATTGTAGTGCAGATTTCCTTTGCAAGCTTGCTTGGTTGGCCAAAAAGGGCGTATGCGTGTTTTCCTGAATATATTCAGGAAAAAACGCATACGCCCTTTTTGGCCAAGTGCATCATTGTGGACGTTCTGCCTCTTTTCCTATGCTTTAACTGCAATTCCAGTCTACCTCCTGAAATCGGTTTCCTGCAATTCTGCCCCGCTTTCAAGTCCTCTTGGCAGCCTTACTTCAGTATATTTTTGGACGATAGCTGTCATTTATAACTCTGCAGGTTTGTGAATTACAGTGCCCCTGAGCTCCTTTCTTCAACTCGCTTTCTTGTGAGCTGGTCGCAACACCGCAGGATTGCTTCAGGCCCTAATCTGGTTCTGGCACGGCACGCTGAGCCTTTGGTTAATTCCTCTTCCTGGTGGGAAATGAGAGTTAAATTTGCCCGTCCAGACACCTCCAGCTAGTCTCTCATTGGTTCTCCCTATTCCTGTTCATCTTCCGCAGAAATTGCAAACTGGGCCAAACAGGAGGTTAAAGGCACTGACTCTCCAAGTCGGGAGAGTGTTAGTAAAGCGTCTGGAATGTTGCACCCGAGTACCAGGGGACGAGAACTGAGACATATTGGAACACGTCTCCCGATCACACGGTGGATCATACTCTGGGTTCCACATGCATGTTTTAGCTGAAGGAAGAATCCCTTAAACCTGGAGAGTTGAGACCCGTGGAATGGGTACCATGCAATATGACTTCAAAGGGTCTTCATTTGCTCACCGAACCTCTCCAATCCTATCACTGCTGCGTTTATGCCCCTGTACACACGCTTGATTCTCTTTCGGAGACATAGCAATCCATAGGTTTTAAGATACTTACTAGTCAGGTACATTCTTAGGCGTTTAATATGGGGTGTTGAGTCCATTTCGTTGAGCAAGGAGTAGCTCTTGTCTATTCCATATTTGGCTTAAGGAACTTTATCTGTGTTCATTTCAACTCTGGTTTTAGGCAGCACCCCAACTCACCTTTCCCCTTAGCAAGCATAAGTTGGTTTTCTAAATTTGAGACCCTGTTCTGTTTTGTAATTCAGTTCCTGTGTAGCCAAGTTTACATTCCGTGTATTAGTGATATCTTATGATGTTTCTTTTTCTGTGTGACTTATTTCAGTTAGAATCATCATACCTGAATCCACTCATTATGCTGCTACGGGCCTGATGACATAGATTTCATTGCTGAGTGATATTGCATTGTACGTAAGTACCACAACTTCTTTATCCATTACTCACTTTCTGCGATATTGAACTTGTACCGTAAACGAGGTTCTTGTAAACAGAGCCGTCCCAAACTTTGGGGTGGCTGTGTCTTTTTGATTTTAATTTCCCTAAACTATAGGACCATAAGTGGAAGTGCCCTAGGCTCTGTTGCTTTGTTTTTTAGATGTTTCAGGAAACACCATACACTTCTCCCGAGTGGCTGTTGGCAATTTACATCCCGCCCATCAGCATAACAAGGCTCCCAGTTCTCCATGGCCTGTCCTGCCTTCTGGATTTTACACTTTTTTCTGATGCCCCTTTGGACCGGGGGGAAGTGAGACTTCATTGTAGTGCAGATTTCCTTTGCAAGCTTGCTTGGTTGGCCAAAAAGGGCGTATGCGTTTTTTCCTGCAGGAAAAAACGCATACGCACTTTTTAGCCAAGTGCATCATTGTGGACGTTCTGCCTCTTTTCCGATGCTTTAACTGCAATTCCAGTCTACCTCCTGAAATCGGTTTCCTGCAATTCTGCCCCGCTTTCAAGTCCTCTTGGCAGCCTTACTTCAGTATATTTTTGGACGATAGCTGTCATTTATAACTCTGCAGGTTTGTGAATTACAGTGCCCCTGAGCTCCTTTCTTCAACTCGCTTTCTTGTGAGCTGGCCGCAACACCGCAGGATTGCTTCAGGCCCTAATCTGGTTCTGGCACGGCACGCTGAGCCTTTGGTTAATTCCTCTTCCTGGTGGGAAATGAGAGTTAAATTTGCCCGTCCAGACACCTCCAGCTAGTCTCTCATTGGTTCTCCCTATTCCTGTTCATCTTCCGCAGAAATTGCAAACTGGGCCAAACAGGAGGTTAAAGGCACTGACTCTCCAAGTCGGGAGAGTGTTAGTAAAGCGTCTGGAATGTTGCACCCGAGTACCAGGGGACGAGAACTGAGACATATTTGAACACGTCTCCCGATCACACGGTGGATCATACTCTGGGTTCCACATGCATGTTTTAGCTGAAGGAAGAATCCCTTAAACCTGGAGAGTTGAGACCCGTGGAATGGGTACCATGCAATATGACTTCAAAGGGTCTTCATTTGCTCACCGAACCTCTCCAATCCTATCACTGCTGCGTTTATGCCCCTGTACACACGCTTGATTCTCTTTCGGAGACATAGCAATCCATAGGTTTTAAGATACTTACTAGTCAGGTACATTCTTAGGCGTTTAATATGGGGTGTTGAGTCCATTTCGTTGAGCAAGGAGTAGCTCTTGTCTATTCCATATTTGGCTTAAGGAACTTTATCTGTGTTCATTTCAACTCTGGTTTTAGGCAGCACCCCAACTCACCTTTCCCCTTAGCAAGCATAAGTTGGTTTTCTAAATTTGAGACCCTGTTCTGTTTTGTAATTCAGTTCCTGTGTAGCCAAGTTTACATTCCGTGTATTAGTGATATCTTATGATGTTTCTTTTTCTGTGTGACTTATTTCAGTTAGAATCATCATACCTGAATCCACTCATTATGCTGCTACGGGCCTGATGACATAGATTTCATTGCTGAGTGATATTGCATTGTACGTAAGTACCACAACTTCTTTATCCATTACTCACTTTCTGCGATATTGAACTTGTACCGTAAACGAGGTTCTTGTAAACAGAGCCGTCCCAAACTTTGGGGTGGCTGTGTCTTTTTGATTTTAATTTCCCTAAGCTATAGGACCATAAGTGGAAGTGCCCTAGGCTCTGTTGCTTTGTTTTTTAGATGTTTCAGGAAACACCATACACTTCTCCCGAGTGGCTGTTGGCAATTTACATCCCGCCCATCAGCATAACAAGGCTCCCAGTTCTCCATGGCCTGTCCTGCCTTCTGGATTTTACACTTTTTTCTGATGCCCCTTTGGACCGGGGGGAAGTGAGACTTCATTGTAGTGCAGATTTCCTTTGCAAGCTTGCTTGGTTGGCCAAAAAGGGCGTATGCGTTTTTTCCTGCAGGAAAAAACGCATACGCCCTTTTTGGCCAAGTGCATCATTGTGGACGTTCTGCCTCTTTTCCTATGCTTTCAATGCAATTCCAGTCTACCTCCTGAAATCGGTTTCCTGCAATTCTGCCCCGCTTTCAAGTCCTCTTGGCAGCCTTACTTCAGTATATTTTTGGACGATAGCTGTCATTTATAACTCTGCAGGTTTGTGAATTACAGTGCCCCTGAGCTCCTTTCTTCAACTCGCTTTCTTGTGAGCTGGTCGCAACACCGCAGGATTGCTTCAGGCCCTAATCTGGTTCTGGCACGGCACGCTGAGCCTTTGGTTAATTCCTCTTCCTGGTGGGAAATGAGAGTTAAATTTGCCCGTCCAGACACCTCCAGCTAGTCTCTCATTGGTTCTCCCTATTCCTGTTCATCTTCCGCAGAAATTGCAAACTGGGCCAAACAGGAGGTTAAAGGCACTGACTCTCCAAGTCGGGAGAGTGTTAGTAAAGCGTCTGGAATGTTGCACCCGAGTACCAGGGGACGAGAACTGAGACATATTGGAACACGTCTCCCGATCACACGGTGGATCATACTCTGGGTTCCACATGCATGTTTTAGCTGAAGGAAGAATCCCTTAAACCTGGAGAGTTGAGACCCGTGGAATGGGTACCATGCAATATGACTTCAAAGGGTCTTCATTTGCTCACCGAACCTCTCCAATCCTATCACTGCTGCGTTTATGCCCCTGTACACACGCTTGATTCTCTTTCGGAGACATAGCAATCCATAGGTTTTAAGATACTTACTAGTCAGGTACATTCTTAGGCGTT
The DNA here is from genome assembly GCF_964374135.1 of Grampus griseus. Taxonomy (NCBI): domain Eukaryota; kingdom Metazoa; phylum Chordata; class Mammalia; order Artiodactyla; family Delphinidae; genus Grampus; species Grampus griseus. The sequence goes on along the minus strand of NW_028132823.1, from coordinate 4,805 downwards.
TAATATGGGGTGTTGAGTCCATTTCGTTGAGCAAGGAGTAGCTCTTGTCTATTCCATATTTGGCTTAAGGAACTTTATCTGTGTTCATTTCAACTCTGGTTTTAGGCAGCACCCCAACTCACCTTTCCCCTTAGCAAGCATAAGTTGGTTTTCTAAATTTGAGACCCTGTTCTGTTTTGTAATTCAGTTCCTGTGTAGCCAAGTTTACATTCCGTGTATTAGTGATATCTTATGATGTTTCTTTTTCTGTGTGACTTATTTCAGTTAGAATCATCATACCTGAATCCACTCATTATGCTGCTACGGGCCTGATGACATAGATTTCATTGCTGAGTGATATTGCATTGTACGTAAGTACCACAACTTCTTTATCCATTACTCACTTTCTGCGATATTGAACTTGTACCGTAAACGAGGTTCTTGTAAACAGAGCCGTCCCAAACTTTGGGGTGGCTGTGTCTTTTTGATTTTAATTTCCCTAAACTATAGGACCATAAGTGGAAGTGCCCTAGGCTCTGTTGCTTTGTTTTTTAGATGTTTCAGGAAACACCATACACTTCTCCCGAGTGGCTGTTGGCAATTTACATCCCGCCCATCAGCATAACAAGGCTCCCAGTTCTCCATGGCCTGTCCTGCCTTCTGGATTTTACACTTTTTTCTGATGCCCCTTTTGACCGGGGGGAAGTGAGACTTCATTGTAGTGCAGATTTCCTTTGCAAGCTTGCTTGGTTGGCCAAAAAGGGCGTATGCGTTTTTTCCTGCAGGAAAAAACGCATACGCCCTTTTTGGCCAAGTGCATCATTGTGGACGTTCTGCCTCTTTTCCTATGCTTTCAATGCAATTCCAGTCTACCTCCTGAAATCGGTTTCCTGCAATTCTGCCCCGCTTTCAAGTCCTCTTGGCAGCCTTACTTCAGTATATTTTTGGACGATAGCTGTCATTTATAACTCTGCAGGTTTGTGAATTACAGTGCCCCTGAGCTCCTTTCTTCAACTCGCTTTCTTGTGAGCTGGTCGCAACACCGCAGGATTGCTTCAGGCCCTAATCTGGTTCTGGCACGGCACGCTGAGCCTTTGGTTAATTCCTCTTCCTGGTGGGAAATGAGTGTTAAATTTGCCCGTCCAGACACCTCCAGCTAGTCTCTCATTGGTTCTCCCTGTTCCTGTTCATCTTCCGCAGAAATTGCAAACTGGGCGAAACAGGAGGTTAAAGGCACTGACTCTCCAAGTCGGGAGAGTGTTAGTAAAGCGTCTGGAATGTTGCACCCGAGTACCAGGGGACGAGAACTGAGACATATTGGAACACGTCTCCCGATCACACGGTGGATCATACTCTGGGTTCCACATGCATGTTTTAGCTGAAGGAAGAATCCCTTAAACCTGGAGAGTTGAGACCCGTGGAATGGGTACCATGCAATATGACTTCAAAGGGTCTTCATTTGCTCACCGAACCTCTCCAATCCTATCACTGCTGCGTTTATGCCCCTGTACACACGCTTGATTCTCTTTCGGAGACATAGCAATCCATAGGTTTTAAGATACTTACTAGTCAGGTACATTCTTAGGCATTTAATATGAGGTGTTGAGTCCATTTCGTTGAGCAAGGTGTAGCTCTTGTCTATTCCATATTTGGCTTAAGGAACTTTATCTGTGTTCATTTCAACTCTGGTTTTAGGCAGCACCCCAACTCACCTTTCCCCTTAGCAAGCATAAGTTGGTTTTCTAAATTTGAGACCCTGTTCTGTTTTGTAATTCAGTTCCTGTGTAGCCAAGTTTACATTCCGTGTATTAGTGATATCTTATGATGTTTCTTTTTCTGTGTGACTTATTTCAGTTAGAATCATCATACCTGAATCCACTCATTATGCTGCTACGGGCCTGATGACATAGATTTCATTGCTGAGTGATATTGCATTGTACGTAAGTACCACAACTTCTTTATCCATTACTCACTTTCTGCGATATTGAACTTGTACCGTAAATGAGGTTCTTGTAAACAGAGCCGTCCCAAACTTTGGGGTGGCTGTGTCTTTTTGATTTTAATTTCCCTAAACTATAGGACCATAAGTGGAAGTGCCCTAGGCTCTGTTGCTTTGTTTTTTAGATGTTTCAGGAAACACCATACACTTCTCCCGAGTGGCTGTTGGCAATTTACATCCCGCCCATCAGCATAACAAGGCTACCAGTTCTCCATGGCCTGTCCTAACTTCTGGATTTTACACTTTTTTCAGATGGCCCTTTTGACCGGGGGGAAGTGAGACTTCATTGTAGTGCAGATTTCCTTTGCAAGCTTGCTTGGTTGGCCAAAAAGGGCGTATGCGTGTTTTCCTGAATATATTCAGGAAAAAACGCATACGCCCTTTTTGGCCAAGTGCATCATTGTGGACGTTCTGCCTCTTTTCCTATGCTTTAACTGCAATTCCAGTCTACCTCCTGAAATCGGTTTCCTGCAATTCTGCCCCGCTTTCAAGTCCTCTTGGCAGCCTTACTTCAGTATATTTTTGGACGATAGCTGTCATTTATAACTCTGCAGGTTTGTGAATTACAGTGCCCCTGAGCTCCTTTCTTCAACTCGCTTTCTTGTGAGCTGGTCGCAACACCGCAGGATTGCTTCAGGCCCTAATCTGGTTCTGGCACGGCACGCTGAGCCTTTGGTTAATTCCTCTTCCTGGTGGGAAATGAGAGTTAAATTTGCCCGTCCAGACACCTCCAGCTAGTCTCTCATTGGTTCTCCCTATTCCTGTTCATCTTCCGCAGAAATTGCAAACTGGGCCAAACAGGAGGTTAAAGGCACTGACTCTCCAAGTCGGGAGAGTGTTAGTAAAGCGTCTGGAATGTTGCACCCGAGTACCAGGGGACGAGAACTGAGACATATTGGAACACGTCTCCCGATCACACGGTGGATCATACTCTGGGTTCCACATGCATGTTTTAGCTGAAGGAAGAATCCCTTAAACCTGGAGAGTTGAGACCCGTGGAATGGGTACCATGCAATATGACTTCAAAGGGTCTTCATTTGCTCACCGAACCTCTCCAATCCTATCACTGCTGCGTTTATGCCCCTGTACACACGCTTGATTCTCTTTCGGAGACATAGCAATCCATAGGTTTTAAGATACTTACTAGTCAGGTACATTCTTAGGCGTTTAATATGGGGTGTTGAGTCCATTTCGTTGAGCAAGGAGTAGCTCTTGTCTATTCCATATTTGGCTTAAGGAACTTTATCTGTGTTCATTTCAACTCTGGTTTTAGGCAGCACCCCAACTCACCTTTCCCCTTAGCAAGCATAAGTTGGTTTTCTAAATTTGAGACCCTGTTCTGTTTTGTAATTCAGTTCCTGTGTAGCCAAGTTTACATTCCGTGTATTAGTGATATCTTATGATGTTTCTTTTTCTGTGTGACTTATTTCAGTTAGAATCATCATACCTGAATCCACTCATTATGCTGCTACGGGCCTGATGACATAGATTTCATTGCTGAGTGATATTGCATTGTACGTAAGTACCACAACTTCTTTATCCATTACTCACTTTCTGCGATATTGAACTTGTACCGTAAACGAGGTTCTTGTAAACAGAGCCGTCCCAAACTTTGGGGTGGCTGTGTCTTTTTGATTTTAATTTCCCTAAACTATAGGACCATAAGTGGAAGTGCCCTAGGCTCTGTTGCTTTGTTTTTTAGATGTTTCAGGAAACACCATACACTTCTCCCGAGTGGCTGTTGGCAATTTACATCCCGCCCATCAGCATAACAAGGCTCCCAGTTCTCCATGGCCTGTCCTGCCTTCTGGATTTTACACTTTTTTCTGATGCCCCTTTGGACCGGGGGGAAGTGAGACTTCATTGTAGTGCAGATTTCCTTTGCAAGCTTGCTTGGTTGGCCAAAAAGGGCGTATGCGTTTTTTCCTGCAGGAAAAAACGCATACGCACTTTTTAGCCAAGTGCATCATTGTGGACGTTCTGCCTCTTTTCCGATGCTTTAACTGCAATTCCAGTCTACCTCCTGAAATCGGTTTCCTGCAATTCTGCCCCGCTTTCAAGTCCTCTTGGCAGCCTTACTTCAGTATATTTTTGGACGATAGCTGTCATTTATAACTCTGCAGGTTTGTGAATTACAGTGCCCCTGAGCTCCTTTCTTCAACTCGCTTTCTTGTGAGCTGGCCGCAACACCGCAGGATTGCTTCAGGCCCTAATCTGGTTCTGGCACGGCACGCTGAGCCTTTGGTTAATTCCTCTTCCTGGTGGGAAATGAGAGTTAAATTTGCCCGTCCAGACACCTCCAGCTAGTCTCTCATTGGTTCTCCCTATTCCTGTTCATCTTCCGCAGAAATTGCAAACTGGGCCAAACAGGAGGTTAAAGGCACTGACTCTCCAAGTCGGGAGAGTGTTAGTAAAGCGTCTGGAATGTTGCACCCGAGTACCAGGGGACGAGAACTGAGACATATTTGAACACGTCTCCCGATCACACGGTGGATCATACTCTGGGTTCCACATGCATGTTTTAGCTGAAGGAAGAATCCCTTAAACCTGGAGAGTTGAGACCCGTGGAATGGGTACCATGCAATATGACTTCAAAGGGTCTTCATTTGCTCACCGAACCTCTCCAATCCTATCACTGCTGCGTTTATGCCCCTGTACACACGCTTGATTCTCTTTCGGAGACATAGCAATCCATAGGTTTTAAGATACTTACTAGTCAGGTACATTCTTAGGCGTTTAATATGGGGTGTTGAGTCCATTTCGTTGAGCAAGGAGTAGCTCTTGTCTATTCCATATTTGGCTTAAGGAACTTTATCTGTGTTCATTT